>NW_027473531.1:0-247000 GCF_050947335.1 Megachile rotundata | reverse complement strand
ATGGCTAATAATATGAGTTAGATTGATAATAATAAGAGTAATGTGTATAGTAATTGTCGTCCTATCGATCATATAAGCATAATATGGCTAATAATATGAGTTAGATTGATAACAATAAGTGTAATAAGAATAGTAATTGTGGTTCTATCGATCATATCTGCATAATATGGTTAATAATATGAGTTGGATTGATAGCAGTGAGAGTAATAAGTATAGTAATTGTCGTTCTATCGATCATATAAGCATAATATGGCTAATAATATGAGTTAGATTGATAATAATAAGTGTAATAAGTATAGTAATTGTCGTCCTATCGATCATATAAGCATAATATGGCTAATAATATGAGTTAGATTGATAATAATAAGAGTAATGAGTATAGTAATTGTCGTTCTATCGATCACATGAGCATAATATGGCTAATAATATGAGTTAGATTGATAATAATAAGAGTAATGAGTATAGTAATTGTCGTCCTATCGATCATATAAGCATAATATGGCTAATAATCTGAGTTAGGTTGATAATAATAAGAGTAATGAGTATAGTAATTGTCGTACTATCGATCATATAAGCATAATATGGCTAATAATATGAGTTAGATTGATAATAATAATAGTAATGAGTATAGTAATTGTCGTTCTACCGATCATGTAAGCATAATATGACTAATAATTTGAGCTAGATTGATAATAATAAGAGTAGTAAGTATAGTAATTGTCGTCCTATCGATCATATAAGCATAATATGGCTAATAATATGAGTTAGATTGATAATAATAAGGGTAATAAGCATAGTAATTTTCGTTCTATCGGTCATATAACCATAATATGTCTAATAATATGAGTTAGATTGATAATAATGAGAGTAATAAGTATAGTAATTGTCGTTCTATCGATCATATAAGCATAATATGGCTAATAATATGAGTTAGATTGATAATAATAAGTGTAATAAGTATAGTAATTGTCGTCCTATCGATCATATAAGCATAATATGGCTAATAATATGAGTTAGATTGATAATAATAAGAGTAATGAGTATAGTAATTGTCGTCCTATCGATCATATAAGCATAATATGTCTAATAATATGAGTTAGATTGATAATAATAAAAGTAATAAGTATAGTAATTGTCGTTCTATCGATCATATAAGCATAATATGGCTAATAATATGAGTTAGATTGATAATAATAAGAGTAATAAGTGTAGTAATTGTCGTTCTACCGATCATGTAAGCATAATATGGCTAATAATTTGAGCTAGATTGATAATAATAAGAGTAGTAAGTATAGTAATTGTCGTTCTATCGATCATATAAGCATAATATGGCTAATAATATGAGTTAGATTGATAATAATAAGGGTAATAAGCATAGTAATTTTCGTTCTATCGGTCATATAACCATAATATGGCTAATAATATGAGTTAGATTGATAATAAGAAGTGTAATAAGTATAGTAATTGTCGTTCTATCGATCATATAAGCATAATATGGCTAATAATATGAGTTAGATTGATAACAGTGAGTGTAATAAGTATAGTAATTGTCGTTCTATCGATCATATAAGCATAATATGGCTAATAATATGAGTTGGATTGATAATAATAAGAGTAATGAGTATAGTAATTGTCGTTCTACCGATCATGTAAGCATATTATGGCTAATAATTTGAGCTAGATTGATAATAATAAGAGTAGTAAGTATAGTAATTGTCGTTCTATCGATCATATAAGCATAATATGGCTAATAATATGAGTTAGATTGATAATAATAAGAGTAATGTGTATAGTAATTGTCGTCCTATCGATCATATAAGCATAATATGGCTAATAATATGAGTTAGATTGATAACAATAAGTGTAATAAGAATAGTAATTGTGGTTCTATCGATCATATCTGCATAATATGGTTAATAATATGAGTTGGATTGATAGCAGTGAGAGTAATAAGTATAGTAATTGTCGTTCTATCGATCATATAAGCATAATATGGCTAATAATATGAGTTAGATTGATAATAATAAGTGTAATAAGTATAGTAATTGTCGTCCTATCGATCATATAAGCATAATATGGCTAATAATATGAGTTAGATTGATAATAATAAGAGTAATGAGTATAGTAATTGTCGTCCTATCGATCATATAAGCATAATATGTCTAATAATATGAGTTAGATTGATAATAATAAAAGTAATAAGTATAGTAATTGTCGTTCTATCGATCATATAAGCATAATATGGCTAATAATATGAGTTAGATTGATAATAATAAGAGTAATAAGTGTAGTAATTGTCGTTCTACCGATCATGTAAGCATAATATGGCTAATAATTTGAGCTAGATTGATAATAATAAGAGTAGTAAGTATAGTAATTGTCGTTCTATCGATCATATAAGCATAATATGGCTAATAATATGAGTTAGATTGATAATAATAAGGGTAATAAGCATAGTAATTTTCGTTCTATCGGTCATATAACCATAATATGGCTAATAATATGAGTTAGATTGATAATAAGAAGTGTAATAAGTATAGTAATTGTCGTTCTATCGATCATATAAGCATAATATGGCTAATAATATGAGTTAGATTGATAACAGTGAGTGTAATAAGTATAGTAATTGTCGTTCTATCGATCATATAAGCATAATATGGCTAATAATATGAGTTGGATTGATAATAATAAGAGTAATGAGTATAGTAATTGTCGTTCTACCGATCATGTAAGCATATAATGGCTAATAATTTGAGCTAGATTGATAATAATAAGAGTAGTAAGTATATTAATTGTCGTTCTATCGATCATATAAGCATAATATGGCTAATAATAATAGTAATAAGTATAGTAATTGTCGTTCTATCGATCATATAAGCATAATACGGCTAAAAATATGAGTTAGATTGATAATAATACGAGTAATGAGTATAGTAATTGTCGTTCTATCGAACATTTAAGCATAATATGGCTAATAATATGAGTTAGATTGATAATAATAAGAGTAATGAGTATAGTAATTGTAGTTCTATCGATCGTATCTGCATAATATGGTTAATAATATGAGTTAGATTCATAATAATAAGAGTAATAAGTATAGTAATTGTCGTTCTATCGATCATTTAAGCATAATATGGCTAATAATATGAGTTAAGTTGATAAAAATAAGAATAATAAGTATAGTAATTGTTGTTCTATCGATCATATAAACATAATATGGCTAATAATATGAGTTTATGTTGATAATAATAAGAGTAATAAGTATAGTAAATGTCGTGCTATCAATCATATCTGCATAATATTGTTAATAATATGAGTTAGATTGATAATAGTGAGTGTAATAAGTACAGTAATTGTCGTTCTATCGATAATATAAGCATAATATGTCTAATAATATGAGTTAGATTGATAATAGTAAGTGTAATAAGTATAGTAATTGTCGTTCTATCGATCATATATGCATAATATGGCTAATAATATGAGTTAGATTGATAATAATAACAGTAATAAGTACAGTAATTGTCGTTCTATCGATAATATAAGCATAATATGGCTAATAATATGAGTTAGATCAATAATGATAAGCGTAATAAGTACAGTAATTGTCGTTCTATCGATCATATATGCATAATATGGCTAATAATATGAGTAAGATTGATAATAATAATAGTAATAAGTATAGTAATTGTCGTTCTATCGATCATTTAAGCATAATATGGCTAGTAATATGAGTTAGATTGATAATAATAAGAGTAATAAGTATAGTAATTGTCGTTCTATCGATCATTTAAGCATAATATGGCTAATAATATGAGTTAAATTGATAATAATAACAGTAATAAGTACAGTAATTGTCGTTCTATCGATAATATAAGCATAATATGGCTAATAATATGAGTTAGATCGAAAATGATAAGAGTAATAAGTACAGTAATTGTCGTTCTATCGATCATATAAGCATAATATGGCTAATAATATGAGTAAGGTTTATAATAATAATTGTAATATGTATAGTAATTGTCGTTCTATCGATCATATAAGCATAATATGGCTAATAATATGAGTTAGATTGATAATAATAACAGTAATAAGTACAGTAATTGTCGTTCTATCGATAATATAAGCATAATATGGCTAATAATATGAGTTAGATCGATAATGATAAGAGTAATAAGTACAGTAATTGTCGTTCTATCGATCATATATGCATAATATGGCTAATAATATGAGTTAGATTGATAATAATACGAGTAATGAGTATAGTAATTGTCGTTCTATCGATCATTTAGCATAATATGACTAATAATATGAGTTAGATTGATAATAATAAGAGTAATGAGCATAGTAATTGTAGTTCTATCGATCGTATCTGCATAATATGGTTAATAATATGAGTTAGATTCATAATAATAAGAGTAATAAGTATAGTAATTGTCGTTCTATCGATCATATAAGCATAATATGGCTAATAATATGAGTAAGATTGATAATAATAATAGTAATAAGTATGGTAATTGTCGTTCTATCGATCATATAAGCATAATACGGCTAAAAATATGAGTTAGATTGATAATAATACGAGTAACGAGTATAGTAATTGTCGTTCTATCGAACATTTAAGCATAATATGGCTAATAATATGAGTTAGATTGATAATAATAAGAGTAATGAGTATAGTAATTGTAGTTCTATCGATCGTATCTGCATAATATGGTTAATAATATGAGTTAGATTCATAATAATAAGAGTAATAAGTATAGTAATTGTCGTTCTATCGATCATTTAAGCATAATATGGCTAATAATATGAGTTAAGTTGATAAAAATAAGAATAATAAGTATAGTAATTGTTGTTCTATCGATCATATAAACATAATATGGCTAATAATATGAGTTTATGTTGATAATAATAAGAGTAATAAGTATAGTAAATGTCGTGCTATCAATCATATCTGCATAATATTGTTAATAATATGAGTTAGATTGATAATAGTGAGTGTAATAAGTACAGTAATTGTCGTTCTATCGATAATATAAGCATAATATGTCTAATAATATGAGTTAGATTGATAATAATAAGAGTAGTGAGTATAGTAATTGTCGTTCTATCGATCATATAAGCATAATCTGGCTAATAATATGAGTTAGATTGATAATAATAACAGTAATAGGTACAGTAATTATCGTTCTATCGATAATATAAGCATAATATGGCTAATAATATGAGTTAGATCGATAATGATAAGAGTAATAAGTACAGTAATTGTCGTTCTATCGATCATATATGCATAATATGGCTAATAATATGAGTTAGATTGATAATAGTAAGTGTAATAAGTATAGTAATTGTCGTTCTATCGATCACATATGCATAATATGGCTAATAATATGAGTTAGATTGATAATAATAACAGTAATAAGTACAGTAATTGTCGATCTATCGATAATATAAGCATAATATGGCTAATAATATGAGTTAGATCGATAATGATAAGAGCAATAAGTACAGTAATTGTCGTTCTATCGATCATATAAGCATAATATGGCTAATAATATGAGTTAGATTGATAATAGATAGAGTAATAAGTATAGTAATTGTCGTTCTGTCGATCATATAAGCATAATATGGCTAATAATATGAGTTAGATTGATAATAGTAAGTGTAATAAGTATAGTAATTGTCGTTCTATCGATCATATATGCATAATATGGCTAATAATATGAGTTAGATTGATAATAATAACAGTAATAAGTACAGTAATTGTCGTCCTATCGATAATATGAGCATAATATGTCTAATAATATGAGTTAGATTGATAATAATAAGAGTAGTGAGTATAGTAATTGTCGTTCTATCGATCATATAAGCATAATATGGCTAATAATATGAGATAGATTGATAATAATAAGAGTAATAAGTATAGTAATTGTCGTTCTATCGATCATATAAGCATAATATGGCTAATAATATGAGTTAGATTGATAATAATAAGAGTAATAAGTATAGTAATTGTCGTTCTATCGATCATTTAAGCATAATATGGCTAGTAATATGAGTTAGATTGATAATAATAAGAGTAATAAGTATAGTAATTGTCGTTCTATCGATCATATAAGCATAATATGGTTAATAATATGAGTTAGATTGATAATAATAAGAGTAATAAGTATAGTAATTGTCGTTCTATCGATCATATAAGCATAATATGGCTAATAATATGAGTTAGATTGATAATAATAACAGTAATAAGTACAGTAATTGTCGTTCTATCGATAATATAAGCATAATATGGCTAATAATATTAGTTAGATCGATAATGATAAGAGTAATAAGTACAGTAATTGTCGTTCTTTCGATCATATAAGCATAATATGGCTAATAATATGAGTAAGATTTATAATAATAATAGTAATATGTATAGTAATTGTCGTTCTATCGATCATTTAAGCATAATATGGCTAATAATATGAGTTAGATTGATAATAATAACAGTAATAAGTACAGTAATTGTCGTTCTATCGATAATATAAGCATAATATGGCTAATAATATGAGTTAGATTGATAATAATAAGAGTAATAAGTATAGTAATTGTCGTTCTATCGATCATTTGAGCATAATATGGCTAGTAATATGAGTTAGATTGATAATAGTAAGAGTAAAGTATAGTAATTGTCGTTCTATCGATCATATAAGCATAATATGGCTAATAATATGAGTAAGATTGATAATAATAGTAATAAGTATAGTAATTGTCGGTCATCGATCATTTAAGCATATATGGCTAATAATATGAGTTAGGTGATAAAAAAAAAAATAAGAAGCATAGTAATTGTCGTTCTATCGATCATATAAGCATAATATGGCTAATAATATGACTTAGGTTGATAATAATAAGAGTAATAAGTATAGTAAATGTCGTGCTATCGATCATATCTGCATAATATTGTTAATAATATGAGTTAGATTGATAATAGTGAGTGTAATAAGTATAGTAATTGTCGTTCTATCGATCATATCTGCATAATATTGCTAATATATGAGTTGGATTGATAATAATAAGAGTAATAAGTATAGTAATTGTCGTTCTATCAATCATATAAGCATAATATGCCTAATAATATGAGTTAGATCGATAATGATAAGAGTAATAAGTACAGTAATTGTCGTTCTATCGATCATATAAGCATAATAGGCTAATAATATGAGTTAGATTGGTAATAATAAGAGTAATGAGTATAGTAATTGTAGTTCTATCGATCATATCTGCATAATATGGTTAATAATATGGGTTAGATTCATAATAATAAGAGTAATAAGTATAGTAATTGTCGTTCTATCGATCATTTAAGCATAATATGGGTAATAATATGAGTTAGGTTGATAAAAATAAGAATAATAAGTATAGTAATTGTCGTTCTGTCGATCATATAAGCATAATATGGCTAATAATATGAGTTAGATTGATAATAATAAGAGTAATAAGTATAGTAATTGTCGTTCTATCGATCATTTAAGCATAATACGGCTAATAATATGAGTTAGATTGATAATAATAAGAGTAATAAGTATAGTAATTGTAGTTCTATCGATCGTATCTGCATAATATGCTTAATAATATGAGTTAGATTCATAATAATAAGAGTAATAAGTATAGTAATTGTCGTTCTATCGATCATTTAAGCATAATATGGCTAATAATATGAGTTAGGTTGATAATAGTAAGAGTAGTGAGTATAGTAATTGTCGTTCTATCGATCACATAAGCATAATATGGCTAATAATATGAGTTAGATTGATAATAGTAAGTGTAATAAGTATAGTAACTGTCGTTCTATCGATCATATATGCATAATATGACTAATAATATGAGTTAGATTGATAATAACAACAGTAATAAGTACATTAATTGTCGTTCTATCGATAATATAAGCATAATATGGCTAATAATATGAGTTAGGTTGATAATAATAAGAGTAATAAGTATAGTAAATGTCGTGCTATCGATCATTTAAGCATAATATGGCTAATAATATGAGTTAGGTTGATAAAAATAAGAATAATAAGCATAGTAATTGTCGTTCTATCGATCATATAAGCATAATATGGCTAATAATATGACTTAGGTTGATAATAATAAGAGTAATAAGTATAGTAAATGTCGTGCTATCGATCATATCTGCATAATATTGTTAATATATGAGTTAGATTGATAATAGTGAGTGTAATAAGTATAGTAATTGTCGTTCTATCGATCATATCTGCATAATATTGCTAATAATATGAGTTGGATTGATAATAATAAGAGTAATAAGTATAGTAATTGTCGTTCTATCGATCATATAAGCATAATATGGCTAATAATATGAGTTAGATCGATAATGATAAGAGTAATAAGTACAGTAATTGTCGTTCTATCGATCATATAAGCATAATATGGCTAATAATATGAGTTAGATTGATAATAATAAGATAAATGAGTATAGTAATTGTAGTTCTATCGATCATATCTGCATAATATGGTTAATAATATGAGTTAGATTGATAATAATAAGAGTAATAAGTATAGTAATTGTCGCTCTATCGATCATTTAAGCATAATATGGGTAATAATATGAGTTAGGTTGATAAGAATAAGAATAATAAGTATAGTAATTGTCGTTCTGTCGATCATATAAGCATAATATGGCTAATAATATGAGTTAGATTGATAATAATAAGAGTAATAAGTATAGTAATTGTCGTTCTATCGATCATTTAAGCATAATACGGCTAATAATATGAGTTAGATTGATAATAATAAGAGTAATAAGTATAGTAATTGTAGTTCTATCGATCGTATCTGCATAATATGCTTAATAATATGAGTTAGATTCATAATAATAAGAGTAATAAGTATAGTAATTGTCGTTCCATCGATCATTTAAGCAAAATATGGCTAATAATATGAGTTAGGTTGATAATAGTAAGAGTAGTGAGTATAGTAATTGTCGTTCTATCGATCATATAAGCATAATATGGCTAATAATATGAGTTAGATTGATAATAGTAAGTGTAATAAGTATAGTAATTGTCGTTCTATCGATCATATATGCATAATATGACTAATAATATGAGTTAGATTGATAATAACAACAGTAATAAGTACAGTAATTGTCGTTCTATCGATCATATATGCATAATATGGCTAATAATATGAGTTAGATTGATAATAGTAAGAGTAATAAGTATAGTAATTGTCGTTCTATCGATCATATAAGCATAATATGGCTAATAATATGAGTTAGATTGATAATAGTAAGTGTAATAAGTATAGTTATTGTCGTTCTATCGATCATATATGCATAATATGGCTAATAATATGAGTTAGATTGATAATAATAACAGTAATAAGTACAGTAATTGTCGTTCTATCGATAATATAAGCATAATATGTCTAATAATATGAGTTAGATTGATAATAATAAGAGTAGTGAGTATAGTAATTGTCGTTCTATCGATCATATAAGCATAATATGGCTAATAATATGAGTTAGATTGATAATAATAACAGTAATAAGTACAGTAATTGTCGTTCTATCGATAATATAAGCATAATATGGCTAATAATATGAGTTAGATCGATAATGATAAGAGTAATAAGTACAGTAATTGTCGTTCTATCGATCATATATGCATAATATGGCTAATAATATGAGTTAGATTGATAATAGTAAGTGTAATAAGTATAGTAATTGTCGTTCTATCGATCACATATGCATAATATGGCTAATAATATGAGTTAGATTGATAATAATAACAGTAATAAGTACAGTAATTGTCGTTCTATCGATAATATAAGCATAATATGGCTAATAATATGAGTTAGATCGATAATAATAAGAGTAGTGAGTATAGTAATTGTCGTTCTATCGATCATATAAGCATAATATGGCTAATAATATGAGTTAGGTTGATAAAAATAAGAATAATAAGTATAGTAATTGTCGTTCTGTCGATCATATAAGCATAATATGGCTAATAATATGAGTTAGATTGATAATAATAAGAGTAATAAGTATAGTAATTGTCGTTCTATCGATCATTTAAGCATAATACGGCTAATAATATGAGTTAGATTGATAATAATAAGAGTAATAAGTATAGTAATTGTAGTTCTATCGATCGTATCTGCATAATATGCTTAATAATATGAGTTAGATTCATAATAATAAGAGTAATAAGTATAGTAATTGTCGTTCCATCGATCATTTAAGCAAAATATGGCTAATAATATGAGTTAGGTTGATAATAGTAAGAGTAGTGAGTATAGTAATTGTCGTTCTATCGATCATATAAGCATAATATGGCTAATAATATGAGTTAGATTGATAATAGTAAGTGTAATAAGTATAGTAATTGTCGTTCTATCGATCATATATGCATAATATGACTAATAATATGAGTTAGATTGATAATAACAACAGTAATAAGTACAGTAATTGTCGTTCTATCGATAATATAAGCATAATATGTCTAACAATATGAGTTAGATTGATAATAATAAGAGTAGTGAGTATAGTAATTGTCGTTCTATCGATCATATAAGCATAATATGGCTAATAATATGAGTTAGATTGATAATAATAACAGTAATAAGTACAGTAATTGTCGTTCTATCGATAATATAAGCATAATATGGCTAATAATATGAGTTAGATCGATAATGATAAGAGTAATAAGTACAGTAATTGTCGTTCTATCGATCATATATGCATAATATGGCTAATAATATGAGTTAGATTGATAATAGTAAGTGTAATAAGTATAGTAATTGTCGTTCTATCGATCACATATGCATAATATGGCTAATAATATGAGTTAGATTGATAATAATAACAGTAATAAGTACAGTAATTGTCGTTCTATCGATAATATAAGCATAATATGGCTAATAATATGAGTTAGATCGATAATAATAAGAGTAGTGAGTATAGTAATTGTCGTTCTATCGATCATATAAGCATAATATGGCTAATAATATGAGATAGATTGATAATAATAAGAGTAATAAGTATAGTAATTGTCGTTCTATCGATCATTTAAGCATAATATGGCTGGTAATATGAGTTAGATTGATAATAATAAGAGTAATAAGTATAGTAATTGTCGTTCTATCGATCGTATAAGCATAATATGGCTGATAATATGAGTTAGATTGATAATAATAAGAGTAATAAGTATAGTAATTGTCGTTCTATCGATCATTTAATCATAATATGGCTAGTAATATAAGTTAGATTGATAATAATAAGAGTAATAAGTATAGTAATTGTCGTTCTATCGATCATATAAGCATAATATGGTTAATAATATGAGTTAGATTGATAATAATAAGAGTAATAAGTATAGTAATTGTCGTTCTATCGATCATATAAGCATAATATGGCTAATAATATGAGTAAGATTGATAATAATAAGAGTAATAAGTATAGTAAATGTCGTGCTATCAATCATATCTGCATAATATTGTTAATAATATCAGTTAGATTGATAATAGTGAGTGTAATAAGTACAGTAATTGTCGTTCTATCGATAATATAAGCATAATATGTCTAATAATATGAGTTAGATTGATAATAATAAGAGTAGTGAGTATAGTAATTGTCGTTCTATCGATCATATAAGCATAATATGGCTAATAATATGAGTTAGATTGATAATAATAACAGTAATAAGTACAGTAATTGTCGTTCTATCGATAATATAAGCATAATATGGCTAATAATATGAGTTAGATCGATAATGATAAGAGTAATAAGTACAGTAATTGTCGTTCTATCGATCATATATGCATAATATGGCTATTAATATGAGTTAGATTGATAATAGTAAGTGTAATAAGTATAGTAATTGTCGTTCTATCGATCACATATGCATAATATGGCTAATAATATGAGTTAGATTGATAATAATAACAGTAATAAGTACAGTAATTGTCGTTCTATCGATAATATAAGCATAATATGGCTAATAATATTAGTTAGATCGATAATGATAAGAGTAATAAGTACAGTAATTGTCGTTCTATCGATCATATAAGCATAATATGGCTAATAATATGAGTAAGATTTATAATAATAATAGTAATATGTATAGTAATTGTCGTTCTATCGATCATTTAAGCATAATATGGCTAATAATATGAGTTAGATTGATAATAATAACAGTAATAAGTACAGTAATTGTCGTTGTATCGATAATATAAGCATAATATGGCTAATAATATGAGTTAGATCGATAATGATAAGAGTAATAAGTACAGTAATTGTCGTTCTATCGATCATATATGCATAATATGGCTAATAATATGAGTTAGATTGATAATAGTAAGTGTAATAAGTATAGTAATTGTCGTTCTATCGATCATATATGCATAATATGGCTAATAATATGAGTTAGATTGATAATAATAACAGTAATAAGTACAGTAATTGTCGTTCTATCGATAATATAAGCATAATATGGCTAATAATATGAGTTAGATCAATAATGATAAGCGTAATAAGTACAGTAATTGTCGTTCTATCGATCATATATGCATAATATGCCTAATAATATGAGTTAGATCGATAATGATAAGAGTAATAAGTACAGTAATTGTCGTTCTATCGATCATATATGCATAATATGGCTAATAATATGAGTTAGATTGATAATAGTAAGTGTAATAAGTATAGTAATTGTCGTTCTATCGATCACATATGCATAATATGGCTAATAATATGAGTTAGGTTGATAAAAATAAGAATAATAAGCATAGTAATTGTCGTTCTATCGATCATATAAGCATAATATGGCTAATAATATGACTTAGGTTGATAATAATAAGAGTAATAAGTATAGTAAATGTCGTGCTATCGATCATATCTGCATAATATTGTTAATAATATGAGTTAGATTGATAATAGTGAGTGTAATAAGTATAGTAATTGTCGTTCTATCGATCATATCTGCATAATATTGCTAATGATATGAGTTGGATTGATAATAATAAGAGTAATAAGTATAGTAATTGTCGTTCTATCGATCATATAAGCATAATATGGCTAATAATATGAGTTAGATCGATAATGATAAGAGTAATAAGTACAGTAATTGTCGTTCTATCAATCATATAAGCATAATATGGCTAATAATATGAGTTAGATTGATAATAATAAGATAAATGAGTATAGTAATTGTAGTTCTATCGATCATATCTGCATAATATGGTTAATAATATGAGTTAGATTGATAATAATAAGAGTAATAAGTATAGTAATTGTCGCTCTATCGATCATTTAAGCATAATATGGGTAATAATATGAGTTAGGTTGATAAAAATAAGAATAATAAGTATAGTAATTGTCGTTCTGTCGATCATATAAGCATAATATGGCTAATAATATGAGTTAGATTGATAATAATAAGAGTAATAAGTATAGTAATTGTCGTTCTATCGATCATTTAAGCATAATACGGCTAATAATATGAGTTAGATTGATAATAATAAGAGTAATAAGTATAGTAATTGTAGTTCTATCGATCGAATATGCATAATATGCTTAATAATATGAGTTAGATTCATAATAATAAGAGTAATAAGTATAGTAATTGTCGTTCTATCGATCATTTAAGCAAAATATGGCTAATAATATGAGTTAGGTTGATAATAGTAAGAGTAGTGAGTATAGTAATTGTCGTTCTATCGATCATATAAGCATAATATGGCTAATAATATGAGTTATATTGATAATAGTAAGTGTAATAAGTATAGTAATTGTCGTTCTATCGATCATATATGCATAATATGACTAATAATATGAGTTAGATTGATAATAACAACAGTAATAAGTACATTAATTGTCGTTCTATCGATAATATAAGCATAATATGGCTAATAATATGAGTTAGGTTGATAATAATAAGAGTAATAAGTATAGTAAATGTCGTGCTATCGATCATATCTGCATAATATGGTTAATAATATGAGTTATATTGATAATAATAACAGTAATAAGTACAGTAATTGTCGTTCTATCGATAATATAAGCATAATATGGCTAATAATATGAGTTAGATAAATAATGATAAGCGTAATAAGTACAGTAATTGTCGTTCTATCGATCATATATGCATAATATGGCTAATAATATGAGTAAGATTGATAATAATAATAGTAATAAGTATAGTAATTGTCGTTCTATCGATCATTTAAGCATAATATGGCTAATAATATGAGTTAAATTGATAATAATAACAGTAATAAGTACAGTAATTGTCGTTCTATCAATAATATAAGCATAATATGGCTAATAATATGAGTTAGATCGATAATGATAAGAGTAATAAGTACAGTAATTGTCGTTCTATCGATCATATATGCATAATATGGCTAATAATATGAGTTAGATTGATAATAGTAAGAGTAATAAGTATAGTAATTGTCGTTCTATCGATCATATAAGCATAATAAGGCTAATAATATGAGTTAGATTGATAATAGTAAGTGTAATAAGTATAGTTATTGTCGTTCTATCGATCATATATGCATAATATGGCTAATAATATGAGTTAGATTGATAATAATAACAGTAATAAGTACAGTAATTGTCGTTCTATCGATAATATAAGCATAATATGGCTAATAATATGAGTTAGATCGATAATGATAAGAGTAATAAGTACAGTAATTGTCGTTCTATCGATCATATATGCATAATATGGCTAATAATATGAGTTAGATTGATAATAGTAAGTGTAATAAGTATAGTAATTGTCGTTCTATCGATCACATATGCATAATATGGCTAATAATATGAGTTAGATTGATAATAATAACAGTAATAAGTACAGTAATTGTCGTTCTATCGATAATATAAGCATAATATGGCTAATAATATGAGTTAGATCGATAATAATAAGAGTAGTGAGTATAGTAATTGTCGTTCTATCGATCATATAAGCATAATATGGCTAATAATATGAGATAGATTGATAATAATAAGAGTAATAAGTATAGTAATTGTCGTTCTATCGATCATTTAAGCATAATATGGCTGGTAATATGAGTTAGATTGATAATAATAAGAGTAATAAGTATAGTAATTGTCGTTCTATCGATCGTATAAGCATAATATGGCTGATAATATGAGTTAGATTGATAATAATAAGAGTAATAAGTATAGTAATTGTAGTTCTATCGATCGTATCTGCATAATATGGTTAATAATATGAGTTAGATTCATAATAATAAGAGTAATAAGTATAGTAATTGTCGTTCTATCGATCATTTAAGCATAATATGGCTAATAATATGAGTTAGGTTGATAAAAATAAGAATAATAAGTATAGTAATTGTTGTTCTATCGATCATATAAACATAATATGGCTAATAATATGAGTTTATGTTGATAATAATAAGAGTAATAAGTATAGTAAATGTCGTGCTATCAATCATATCTGCATAATATTGTTAATAATATCAGTTAGATTGATAATAGTGAGTGTAATAAGTACAGTAATTGTCGTTCTATCGATAATATAAGCATAATATGTCTAATAATATGAGTTAGATTGATAATAATAAGAGTAGTGAGTATAGTAATTGTCGTTCTATCGATCATATAAGCATAATATGGCTAATAATATGAGTTAGATTGATAATAATAACAGTAATAAGTACAGTAATTGTCGTTCTATCGATAATATAAGCATAATATGGCTAATAATATTAGTTAGATCGATAATGATAAGAGTAATAAGTACAGTAATTGTCGTTCTATCGATCATATAAGCATAATATGGCTAATAATATGAGTAAGATTTATAATAATAATAGTAATATGTATAGTAATTGTCGTTCTATCGATCATTTAAGCATAATATGGCTAATAATATGAGTTAGATTGATAATAATAACAGTAATAAGTACAGTAATTGTCGTTCTATCGATAATATAAGCATAATATGGCTAATAATATGAGTTAGATCGATAATGATAAGAGTAATAAGTACAGTAATTGTCGTTCTATCGATCATATATGCATAATATGGCTAATAATATGAGTTAGATTGATAATAGTAAGTGTAATAAGTATAGTAATTGTCGTTCTATCGATCATATATGCATAATATGGCTAATAATATGAGTTAGATTGATAATAATAACAGTAATAAGTACAGTAATTGTCGTTCTATCGATAATATAAGCATAATATGGCTAATAATATGAGTTAGATCAATAATGATAAGCGTAATAAGTACAGTAATTGTCGTTCTATCGATCATATATGCATAATATGGCTAATAATATGAGTTAGATCGATAATGATAAGAGTAATAAGTACAGTAATTGTCGTTCTATCGATCATATATGCATAATATGGCTAATAATATGAGTTAGATTGATAATAGTAAGAGTAATAAGTATAGTAATTGTCGTTCTATCGATCATATAAGCATAATATGGCTAATAATATGAGTTAGATCGATAATGATAAGAGTAATAAGTACAGTAATTGTCGTTCTATCGATCATATATGCATAATATGGCTAATAATATGAGTTAGATCGATAATGATAAGAGTAATAAGTACAGTAATTGTCGTTCTATCGATCATATATGCATAATATGGCTAATAATATGAGTTAGATTGATAATAGTAAGAGTAATAAGTATAGTAATTGTCGTTCTATCGATCATATAAGCATAATATGGCTAATAATATGAGTTAGATCGATAATGATAAGAGTAATAAGTACAGTAATTGTCGTTCTATCGATCATATAAGCATAATATGGCTAATAATATGAGATAGATTGATAATAATAAGATAAATGAGTATAGTAATTGTAGTTCTATCGATCATATCTGCATAATATGGTTAATAATATGAGTTAGATTGATAATAATAAGAGTAATAAGTATAGTAATTGTCGCTCTATCGATCATTTAAGCATAATATGGGTAATAATATGAGTTAGGTTGATAAAAATAAGAATAATAAGTATAGTAATTGTCGTTCTGTCGATCATATAAGCATAATATGGCTAATAATATGAGTTAGATTGATAATAATAAGAGTAATAAGTATAGTAATTGTCGTTCTATCGATCATTTAAGCATAATACGGCTAATAATATGAGTTAGATTGATAATAATAAGAGTAATAAGTATAGTAATTGTAGTTCTATCGATCGAATCTGCATAATATGCTTAATAATATGAGTTAGATTCATAATAATAAGAGTAATAAGTATAGTAATTGTCGTTCTATCGATCATTTAAGCAAAATATGGCTAATAATATGAGTTAGGTTGATAATAGTAAGAGTAGTGAGTATAGTAATTGTCGTTCTATCGATCATATAAGCATAATATGGCTAATAATATGAGTTATATTGATAATAGTAAGTGTAATAAGTATAGTAATTGTCGTTCTATCGATCATATATGCATAATATGACTAATAATATGAGTTAGATTGATAATAACAACAGTAATAAGTACATTAATTGTCGTTCTATCGATAATATAAGCATAATATGGCTAATAATATGAGTTAGGTTGATAATAATAAGAGTAATAAGTATAGTAAATGTCGTGCTATCGATCATATCTGCATAATATGGTTAATAATATGAGTTATATTGATAATAATAACAGTAATAAGTACAGTAATTGTCGTTCTATCGATAATATAAGCATAATATGGCTAATAATATGAGTTAGATAAATAATGATAAGCGTAATAAGTACAGTAATTGTCGTTCTATCGATCATATATGCATAATATGGCTAATAATATGAGTAAGATTGATAATAATAATAGTAATAAGTATAGTAATTGTCGTTCTATCGATCATTTAAGCATAATATGGCTAATAATATGAGTTAAATTGATAATAATAACAGTAATAAGTACAGTAATTGTCGTTCTATCAATAATATAAGCATAATATGGCTAATAATATGAGTTAGATCGATAATGATAAGAGTAATAAGTACAGTAATTGTCGTTCTATCGATCATATATGCATAATATGGCTAATAATATGAGTTAGATTGATAATAGTAAGAGTAATAAGTATAGTAATTGTCGTTCTATCGATCATATAAGCATAATATGGCTAATAATATGAGTTAGATTGATAATAGTAAGTGTAATAAGTATAGTTATTGTCGTTCTATCGATCATATATGCATAATATGGCTAATAATATGAGTTAGATTGATAATAATAACAGTAATAAGTACAGTAATTGTCGTTCTATCGATAATATAAGCATAATATGGCTAATAATATGAGTTAGATCGATAATGATAAGAGTAATAAGTACAGTAATTGTCGTTCTATCGATCATATATGCATAATATGGCTAATAATATGAGTTAGATTGATAATAGTAAGTGTAATAAGTATAGTAATTGTCGTTCTATCGATCACATATGCATAATATGGCTAATAATATGAGTTAGATTGATAATAATAACAGTAATAAGTACAGTAATTGTCCTTCTATCAATAATATAAGCATAATATGGCTAATAATATGAGTTAGATCGATAATGATAAGAGTAATAAGTACAGTAATTGTCGTTCTATCGATCATATATGCATAATATGGCTAATAATATGAGTTAGATTGATAATAGTAAGAGTAATAAGTATAGTAATTGTCGTTCTATCGATCATATAAGCATAATATGGCTAATAATATGAGTTAGATTGATAATAGTAAGTGTAATAAGTATAGTTATTGTCGTTCTATCGATCATATATGCATAATATGGCTAATAATATGAGTTAGATTGATAATAATAACAGTAATAAGTACAGTAATTGTCGTTCTATCGATAATATAAGCATAATATGGCTAATAATATGAGTTAGATCGATAATGATAAGAGTAATAAGTACAGTAATTGTCGTTCTATCGATCATATATGCATAATATGGCTAATAATATGAGTTAGATTGATAATAGTAAGTGTAATAAGTATAGTAATTGTCGTTCTATCGATCACATATGCATAATATGGCTAATAATATGAGTTAGATTGATAATAATAACAGTAATAAGTACAGTAATTGTCGTTCTATCGATAATATAAGCATAATATGGCTAATAATATGAGTTAGATCGATAATAATAAGAGTAGTGAGTATAGTAATTGTCGTTCTATCGATCATATAAGCATAATATGGCTAATAATATGAGATAGATTGATAATAATAAGAGTAATAAGTATAGTAATTGTCGTTCTATCGATCATTTAAGCATAATATGGCTGGTAATATGAGTTAGATTGATAATAATAAGAGTAATAAGTATAGTAATTGTCGTTCTATCGATCGTATAAGCATAATATGGCTGATAATATGAGTTAGATTGATAATAATAAGAGTAATAAGTATAGTAATTGTAGTTCTATCGATCGTATCTGCATAATATGGTTAATAATATGAGTTAGATTCATAATAATAAGAGTAATAAGTATAGTAATTGTCGTTCTATCGATCATTTAAGCATAATATGGCTAATAATATGAGTTAGGTTGATAAAAATAAGAATAATAAGTATAGTAATTGTTGTTCTATCGATCATATAAACATAATATGGCTAATAATATGAGTTTATGTTGATAATAATAAGAGTAATAAGTATAGTAAATGTCGTGCTATCAATCATATCTGCATAATATTGTTAATAATATCAGTTAGATTGATAATAGTGAGTGTAATAAGTACAGTAATTGTCGTTCTATCGATCATATAAGCATAATATGGCTAATAATATGAGTAAGATTTATAATAATAATAGTAATATGTATAGTAATTGTCGTTCTATCGATCATTTAAGCATAATATGGCTAATAATATGAGTTAGATTGATAATAATAACAGTAATAAGTACAGTAATTGTCGTTCTATCGATAATATAAGCATAATATGGCTAATAATATGAGTTAGATCGATAATGATAAGAGTAATAAGTACAGTAATTGTCGTTCTATCGATCATATATGCATAATATGGCTAATAATATGAGTTAGATTGATAATAGTAAGTGTAATAAGTATAGTAATTGTCGTTCTATCGATCATATATGCATAATATGGCTAATAATATGAGTTAGATTGATAATAATAACAGTAATAAGTACAGTAATTGTCGTTCTATCGATAATATAAGCATAATATGGCTAATAATATGAGTTAGATCAATAATGATAAGCGTAATAAGTACAGTAATTGTCGTTCTATCGATCATATATGCATAATATGGCTAATAATATGAGTTAGCTCGATAATGATAAGAGTAATAAGTACAGTAATTGTCGTTCTATCGATCATATATGCATAATATGGCTAATAATATGAGTTAGATTGATAATAGTAAGAGTAATAAGTATAGTAATTGTCGTTCTATCGATCATATAAGCATAATATGGCTAATAATATGAGTTAGATCGATAATGATAAGAGTAATAAGTACAGTAATTGTCGTTCTATCGATCATATATGCATAATATGGCTAATAATATGAGTTAGATCGATAATGATAAGAGTAATAAGTACAGTAATTGTCGTTCTATCGATCATATATGCATAATATGGCTAATAATATGAGTTAGATTGATAATAGTAAGAGTAATAAGTATAGTAATTGTCGTTCTATCGATCATATAAGCATAATATGGCTAATAATATGAGTTAGATCGATAATGATAAGAGTAATAAGTACAGTAATTGTCGTTCTATCGATCATATATGCATAATATGGCTAATAATATGAGTTAGATTGATAATAGTAAGTGTAATAAGTATAGTAATTGTCGTTCTATCGATCACATATGCATAATATGGCTAATAATAGGAGTTAGATTGATAATAATAACAGTAATAAGTACAGTAATTGTCGTTCTATCGATAATATAAGCATAATATGGCTAATAATATGAGTTAGATCGATAATAATAAGAGTAGTGAGTATAGTAATTGTCGTTCTATCGATCATATAAGCATAATATGGCTAATAATATGAGATAGATTGATAATAATAAGAGTAATAAGTACAGTAATTGTCGTTCTATCAATAATATAAGCATAATATGGCTAATAATATGAGTTAGATCGATAATGATAAGAGTAATAAGTACAGTAATTGTCGTTCTATCGATCATATATGCATAATATGGCTAATAATATGAGTTAGATTGATAATAGTAAGAGTAATAAGTATAGTAATTGTCGTTCTATCGATCATATAAGCATAATATGGCTAATAATATGAGTTAGATTGATAATAGTAAGTGTAATAAGTATAGTTATTGTCGTTCTATCGATCATATATGCATAATATGGCTAATAATATGAGTTAGATTGATAATAATAACAGTAATAAGTACAGTAATTGTCGTTCTATCGATAATATAAGCATAATATGGCTAATAATATGAGTTAGATCGATAATGATAAGAGTAATAAGTACAGTAATTGTCGTTCTATCGATCATATATGCATAATATGGCTAATAATATGAGTTAGATTGATAATAGTAAGTGTAATAAGTATAGTAATTGTCGTTCTATCGATCACATATGCATAATATGGCTAATAATATGAGTTAGATTGATAATAATAACAGTAATAAGTACAGTAATTGTCGTTCTATCGATAATATAAGCATAATATGGCTAATAATATGAGTTAGATCGATAATAATAAGAGTATTGAGTATAGTAATTGTCGTTCTATCGATCATATAAGCATAATATGGCTAATAATATGAGATAGATTGATAATAATAAGAGTAATAAGTATAGTAATTGTCGTTCTATCGATCATTTAAGCATAATATGGCTGGTAATATGAGTTAGATTGATAATAATAAGAGTAATAAGTATAGTAATTGTCGTTCTATCGATCGTATAAGCATAATATGGCTGATAATATGAGTTAGATTGATAATAATAAGAGTAATAAGTATAGTAATTGTAGTTCTATCGATCGTATCTGCATAATATGGTTAATAATATGAGTTAGATTCATAATAATAAGAGTAATAAGTATAGTAATTGTCGTTCTATCGATCATTTAAGCATAATATGGCTAATAATATGAGTTAGGTTGATAAAAATAAGAATAATAAGTATAGTAATTGTTGTTCTATCGATCATATAAACATAATATGGCTAATAATATGAGTTTATGTTGATAATAATAAGAGTAATAAGTATAGTAAATGTCGTGCTATCAATCATATCTGCATAATATTGTTAATAATATCAGTTAGATTGATAATAGTGAGTGTAATAAGTACAGTAATTGTCGTTCTATCGATAATATAAGCATAATATGTCTAATAATATGAGTTAGATTGATAATAATAAGAGTAGTGAGTATAGTAATTGTCGTTCTATCGATCATATAAGCATAATATGGCTAATAATATGAGTTAGATTGATAATAATAACAGTAATAAGTGCAGTAATTGTCGTTCTATCGATAATATAAGCATAATATGGCTAATAATATGAGTTAGATCGATAATGATAAGAGTAATAAGTACAGTAATTGTCGTTCTATCGATCATATATGCATAATATGGCTAATAATATGAGTTAGATTGATAATAGTAAGTGTAATAAGTATAGTAATTGTCGTTCTATCGATCACATATGCATAATATGGCTAATAATATGAGTTAGATTGATAATAATAACAGTAATAAGTACAGTAATTGTCGTTCTATCGATAATATAAGCATAATATGGCTAATAATATTAGTTAGATCGATAATGATAAGAGTAATAAGTACAGTAATTGTCGTTCTATCGATCATATAAGCATAATATGGCTAATAATATGAGTAAGATTTATAATAATAATAGTAATATGTATAGTAATTGTCGTTCTATCGATCATTTAAGCATAATATGGCTAATAATATGAGTTAGATTGATAATAATAACAGTAATAAGTACAGTAATTGTCGTTCTATCGATAATATAAGCATAATATGGCTAATAATATGAGTTAGATCGATAATGATAAGAGTAATAAGTACAGTAATTGTCGTTCTATCGATCATATATGCATAATATGGCTAATAATATGAGTTAGATTGATAATAGTAAGTGTAATAAGTATAGTAATTGTCGTTCTATCGATCATATATGCATAATATGGCTAATAATATGAGTTAGATTGATAATAATAACAGTAATAAGTACAGTAATTGTCGTTCTATCGATAATATAAGCATAATATGGCTAATAATATGAGTTAGATCAATAATGATAAGCGTAATAAGTACAGTAATTGTCGTTCTATCGATCATATATGCATAATATGGCTAATAATATGAGTTAGATCGATAATGATAAGAGTAATAAGTACAGTAATTGTCGTTCTATCGATCATATATGCATAATATGGCTAATAATATGAGTTAGATTGATAATAGTAAGAGTAATAAGTATAGTAATTGTCGTTCTATCGATCATATAAGCATAATATGGCTAATAATATGAGTTAGATCGATAATGATAAGAGTAATAAGTACAGTAATTGTCGTTCTATCGATCATATATGCATAATATGGCTAATAATATGAGTTAGATTGATAATAGTAAGTGTAATAAGTATAGTAATTGTCGTTCTATCGATCACATATGCATAATATGGCTAATAATAGGAGTTAGATTGATAATAATAACAGTAATAAGTACAGTAATTGTCGTTCTATCGATAATATAAGCATAATATGGCTAATAATATGAGTTAGATCGATAATAATAAGAGTAGTGAGTATAGTAATTGTCGTTCTATCGATCATATAAGCATAATATGGCTAATAATATGAGATAGATTGATAATAATAAGAGTAATAAGTATAGTAATTGTCGTTCTATCGATCATTTAAGCATAATATGGCTGGTAATATGAGTTAGATTGATAATAATAAGAGTAATAAGTATAGTAATTGTCGTTCTATCGATCATTTAAGCATAATATGGCTAATAATATGAGTTAGGTTGATAATAGTAAGAGTAGTGAGTATAGTAATTGTCGTTCTATCGATCACATAAGCATAATATGGCTAATAATATGAGTTAGATTGATAATAGTAAGTGTAATAAGTATAGTAACTGTCGTTCTATCGATCATATATGCATAATATGACTAATAATATGAGTTAGATTGATAATAACAACAGTAATAAGTACATTAATTGTCGTTCTATCGATAATATAAGCATAATATGGCTAATAATATGAGTTAGGTTGATAATAATAAGAGTAATAAGTATAGTAAATGTCGTGCTATCGATCATTTAAGCATAATATGGCTAATAATATGAGTTAGGTTGATAAAAATAAGAATAATAAGCATAGTAATTGTCGTTCTATCGATCATATAAGCATAATATGGCTAATAATATGACTTAGGTTGATAATAATAAGAGTAATAAGTATAGTAAATGTCGTGCTATCGATCATATCTGCATAATATTGTTAATAATATGAGTTAGATTGATAATAGTGAGTGTAATAAGTATAGTAATTGTCGTTCTATCGATCATATCTGCATAATATTGCTAATAATATGAGTTGGATTGATAATAATAAGAGTAATAAGTATAGTAATTGTCGTTCTATCGATCATATAAGCATAATATGGTTAATAATATGAGTTAGATTGATAATAATAAGAGTAATAAGTATAGTAATTGTCGTTCTATCGATCATATAAGCATAATATGGCTAATAATATGAGTAAGATTGATAATAATAATAGTAATAAGTATAGTAATTGTCGTTCTATCGATCATATAAGCATAATACGGCTAAAAATATGAGTTAGATTGATAATAATACGAGTAATGAGTATAGTAATTGTCGTTCTATCGATCATATAAGCATAATATGGCTAATAATATGAGTTAGATCGATAATGATAAGAGTAATAAGTACAGTAATTGTCGTTCTATCGATCATATAAGCATAATATGGCTAATAATATGAGTAAGATTTATAATAATAATAGTAATATGTATAGTAATTGTCGTTCTATCGATCATTTAAGCATAATATGGCTAATAATATGAGTTAGATTGATAATAATAACAGTAATAAGTACAGTAATTGTCGTTCTATCGATAATATAAGCATAATATGGCTAATAATATGAGTTAGATCGATAATGATAAGAGTAATAAGTACAGTAATTGTCGTTCTATCGATCATATATGCATAATATGGCTAATAATATGAGTTAGATTGATAATAGTAAGAGTAATAAGTATAGTAATTGTCGTTCTATCGATCATATAAGCATAATATGGCTAATAATATGAGTTAGATCGATAATGATAAGAGTAATAAGTACAGTAATTGTCGTTCTATCGATCATATATGCATAATATGGCTAATAATATGAGTTAGATTGATAATAGTAAGTGTAATAAGTATAGTAATTGTCGTTCTATCGATCACATATGCATAATATGGCTAATAATAGGAGTTAGATTGATAATAATAACAGTAATAAGTACAGTAATTGTCGTTCTATCGATAATATAAGCATAATATGGCTAATAATATGAGTTAGATCGATAATAATAAGAGTAGTGAGTATAGTAATTGTCGTTCTATCGATCATATAAGCATAATATGGCTAATAATATGAGATAGATTGATAATAATAAGAGTAATAAGTATAGTAATTGTCGTTCTATCGATCATTTAAGCATAATATGGCTGGTAATATGAGTTAGATTGATAATAATAAGAGTAATAAGTATAGTAATTGTCGTTCTATCGATCATTTAAGCATAATATGGCTAATAATATGAGTTAGGTTGATAATAGTAAGAGTAGTGAGTATAGTAATTGTCGTTCTATCGATCACATAAGCATAATATGGCTAATAATATGAGTTAGATTGATAATAGTAAGTGTAATAAGTATAGTAACTGTCGTTCTATCGATCATATATGCATAATATGACTAATAATATGAGTTAGATTGATAATAACAACAGTAATAAGTACATTAATTGTCGTTCTATCGATAATATAAGCATAATATGGCTAATAATATGAGTTAGGTTGATAATAATAAGAGTAATAAGTATAGTAAATGTCGTGCTATCGATCATTTAAGCATAATATGGCTAATAATATGAGTTAGGTTGATAAAAATAAGAATAATAAGCATAGTAATTGTCGTTCTATCGATCATATAAGCATAATATGGCTAATAATATGACTTAGGTTGATAATAATAAGAGTAATAAGTATAGTAAATGTCGTGCTATCGATCATATCTGCATAATATTGTTAATAATATGAGTTAGATTGATAATAGTGAGTGTAATAAGTATAGTAATTGTCGTTCTATCGATCATATCTGCATAATATTGCTAATAATATGAGTTGGATTGATAATAATAAGAGTAATAAGTATAGTAATTGTCGTTCTATCGATCATATAAGCATAATATGGTTAATAATATGAGTTAGATTGATAATAATAAGAGTAATAAGTATAGTAATTGTCGTTCTATCGATCATATAAGCATAATATGGCTAATAATATGAGTAAGATTGATAATAATAATAGTAATAAGTATAGTAATTGTCGTTCTATCGATCATATAAGCATAATACGGCTAAAAATATGAGTTAGATTGATAATAATACGAGTAATGAGTATAGTAATTGTCGTTCTATCGATCATATAAGCATAATATGGCTAATAATATGACTTAGGTTGATAATAATAAGAGTAATAAGTATAGTAAATGTCGTGCTATCGATCATATCTGCATAATATTGTTAATAATATGAGTTAGATTGATAATAGTGAGTGTAATAAGTATAGTAATTGTCGTTCTATCGATCATATCTGCATAATATGGCTAATAATATGAGTTAGATTGATAATAATAACAGTAATAAGTACAGTAATTGTCGTTCTATCGATAATATAAGCATAATATGGCTAATAATATGAGTTAGATCGATAATAATAAGAGTAGTGAGTATAGTAATTGTCGTTCTATGGATCATATAAGCATAATATGGCTAATAATATGAGATAGATTGATAATAATAAGAGTAATAAGTATAGTAATTGTCGTTCTATCGATCATTTAAGCATAATATGGCTGGTAATATGAGTTAGATTGATAATAATAAGAGTAATAAGTATAGTAATTGTCGTTCTATCGATCGTATAAGCATAATATGGCTGATAATATGAGTTAGATTGATAATAATGAGAGTAATAAGTATAGTAATTGTAGTTCTATCGATCGTATCTGCATAATATGGTTAATAATATGAGTTAGATTCATAATAATAAGAGTAATAAGTATAGTAATTGTCGTTCTATCGATCATTTAAGCATAATATGGCTAATAATATGAGTTAGGTTGATAAAAATAAGAATAATAAGTATAGTAATTGTTGTTCTATCGATCATATAAACATAATATGGCTAATAATATGAGTTTATGTTGATAATAATAAGAGTAATAAGTATAGTAAATGTCGTGCTATCAATCATATCTGCATAATATTGTTAATAATATCAGTTAGATTGATAATAGTGAGTGTAATAAGTACAGTAATTGTCGTTCTATCGATAATATAAGCATAATATGTCTAATAATATGAGTTAGATTGATAATAATAAGAGTAGTGAGTATAGTAATTGTCGTTCTATCGATCATATAAGCATAATATGGCTAATAATATGAGTTAGATTGATAATAATAACAGTAATAAGTACAGTAATTGTCGTTCTATCGATAATATAAGCATAATATGGCTAATAATATGAGTTAGATCGATAATGATAAGAGTAATAAGTACAGTAATTGTCGTTCTATCGATCATATATGCATAATATGGCTAATAATATGAGTTAGATTGATAATAGTAAGTGTAATAAGTATAGTAATTGTCGTTCTATCGATCACATATGCATAATATGGCTAATAATATGAGTTAGATTGATAATAATAACAGTAATAAGTACAGTAATTGTCGTTCTATCGATAATATAAGCATAATATGGCTAATAATATTAGTTAGATCGATAATGATAAGAGTAATAAGTACAGTAATTGTCGTTCTATCGATCATATAAGCATAATATGGCTAATAATATGAGTAAGATTTATAATAATAATAGTAATATGTATAGTAATTGTCGTTCTATCGATCATTTAAGCATAATATGGCTAATAATATGAGTTTGATTGATAATAATAACAGTAATAAGTACAGTAATTGTCGTTCTATCGATAATATAAGCATAATATGGCTAATAATATGAGTTAGATCGATAATGATAAGAGTAATAAGTACAGTAATTGTCGTTCTATCGATCATATATGCATAATATGGCTAATAATATGAGTTAGATTGATAATAGTAAGTGTAATAAGTATAGTAATTGTCGTTCTATCGATCATATATGCATAATATGGCTAATAATATGAGTTAGATTGATAATAATAACAGTAATAAGTACAGTAATTGTCGTTCTATCGATAATATAAGCATAATATGGCTAATAATATGAGTTAGATCAATAATGATAAGCGTAATAAGTACAGTAATTGTCGTTCTATCGATCATATATGCATAATATGCCTAATAATATGAGTTAGATCGATAATGATAAGAGTAATAAGTACAGTAATTGTCGTTCTATCGATCATATATGCATAATATGGCTAATAATATGAGTTAGATTGATAATAGTAAGAGTAATAAGTATAGTAATTGTCGTTCTATCGATCATATAAGCATAATATGGCTAATAATATGAGTTAGATTGATAATAGTAAGTGTAATAAGTATAGTTATTGTCGTTCTATCGATCATATATGCATAATATGGCTAATAATATGAGTTAGATTGATAATAATAACAGTAATAAGTACAGTAATTGTCGTTCTATCGATAATATAAGCATAATATGGCTAATAATATGAGTTAGATCGATAATGATAAGAGTAATAAGTACAGTAATTGTCGTTCTATCGATCATATATGCATAATATGGCTAATAATATGAGTTAGATTGATAATAGTAAGTGTAATAAGTATAGTAATTGTCGTTCTATCGATCACATATGCATAATATGGCTAATAATATGAGTTAGATTGATAATAATAACAGTAATAAGTACAGTAATTGTCGTTCTATCAATAATATAAGCATAATATGGCTAATAATATGAGTTAGATCGATAATGATAAGAGTAATAAGTACAGTAATTGTCGTTCTATCGATCATATATGCATAATATGGCTAATAATATGAGTTAGATTGATAATAGTAAGAGTAATAAGTATAGTAATTGTCGTTCTATCGATCATATAAGCATAATATGGCTAATAATATGAGTTAGATTGATAATAGTAAGTGTAATAAGTATAGTTATTGTCGTTCTATCGATCATATATGCATAATATGGCTAATAATATGAGTTAGATTGATAATAATAACAGTAATAAGTACAGTAATTGTCGTTCTATCGATAATATAAGCATAATATGGCTAATAATATGAGTTAGATCGATAATGATAAGAGTAATAAGTACAGTAATTGTCGTTCTATCGATCATATATGCATAATATGGCTAATAATATGAGTTAGATTGATAATAGTAAGTGTAATAAGTATAGTAATTGTCGTTCTATCGATCACATATGCATAATATGGCTAATAATATGAGTTAGATTGATAATAATAACAGTAATAAGTACAGTAATTGTCGTTCTATCGATAATATAAGCATAATATGGCTAATAATATGAGTTAGATCGATAATAATAAGAGTAGTGAGTATAGTAATTGTCGTTCTATCGATCATATAAGCATAATATGGCTAATAATATGAGATAGATTGATAATAATAAGAGTAATAAGTATAGTAATTGTCGTTCTATCGATCATTTAAGCATAATATGGCTGGTAATATGAGTTAGATTGATAATAATAAGAGTAATAAGTATAGTAATTGTCGTTCTATCGATCGTATAAGCATAATATGGCTGATAATATGAGTTAGATTGATAATAATAAGAGTAATAAGTATAGTAATTGTAGTTCTATCGATCGTATCTGCATAATATGGTTAATAATATGAGTTAGATTCATAATAATAAGAGTAATAAGTATAGTAATTGTCGTTCTATCGATCATTTAAGCATAATATGGCTAATAATATGAGTTAGGTTGATAAAAATAAGAATAATAAGTATAGTAATTGTTGTTCTATCGATCATATAAACATAATATGGCTAATAATATGAGTTTATGTTGATAATAATAAGAGTAATAAGTATAGTAAATGTCGTGCTATCAATCATATCTGCATAATATTGTTAATAATATCAGTTAGATTGATAATAGTGAGTGTAATAAGTACAGTAATTGTCGTTCTATCGATAATATAAGCATAATATGTCTAATAATATGAGTTAGATTGATAATAATAAGAGTAGTGAGTATAGTAATTGTCGTTCTATCGATCATATAAGCATAATATGGCTAATAATATGAGTTAGATTGATAATAATAACAGTAATAAGTACAGTAATTGTCGTTCTATCGATAATATAAGCATAATATGGCTAATAATATGAGTTAGATTGATAATAGTAAGTGTAATAAGTATAGTAATTGTCGTTCTATCGATCATATAAGCATAATATGGCTAATAATATGAGTTAGATCGATAATGATAAGAGTAATAAGTACAGTAATTGTCGTTCTATCGATCATATATGCATAATATGGCTAATAATATGAGTTAGATTGATAATAGTAAGTGTAATAAGTATAGTAATTGTCGTTCTATCGATCACATATGCATAATATGGCTAATAATAGGAGTTAGATTGATAATAGTAAGTGTAATAAGTATAGTAAATGTCGTTCTATCGATCATATATGCATAATATGGCTAATAATATGAGTTAGATTGATAATAATAACAGTAATAAGTACAGTAATTGTCGTTCTATCGATAATATAAGCATAATATGGCTAATAATATGAGTTAGATCAATAATGATAAGCGTAATAAGTACAGTAATTGTCGTTCTATCGATCATATATGCATAATATGCCTAATAATATGAGTTAGATCGATAATGATAAGAGTAATAAGTACAGTAATTGTCGTTCTATCGATCATATATGCATAATATGGCTAATAATATGAGTTAGATTGATAATAGTAAGAGTAATAAGTATAGTAATTGTCGTTCTATCGATCATATAAGCATAATATGGCTAATAATATGAGTTAGATTGATAATAGTAAGTGTAATAAGTATAGTTATTGTCGTTCTATCGATCATATATGCATAATATGGCTAATAATATGAGTTAGATTGATAATAATAACAGTAATAAGTACAGTAATTGTCGTTCTATCGATAATATAAGCATAATATGGCTAATAATATGAGTTAGATCGATAATGATAAGAGTAATAAGTACAGTAATTGTCGTTCTATCGATCATATATGCATAATATGGCTAATAATATGAGTTAGATTGATAATAGTAAGTGTAATAAGTATAGTAATTGTCGTTCTATCGATCACATATGCATAATATGGCTAATAATATGAGTTAGATTGATAATAATAACAGTAATAAGTACAGTAATTGTCGTTCTATCAATAATATAAGCATAATATGGCTAATAATATGAGTTAGATCGATAATGATAAGAGTAATAAGTACAGTAATTGTCGTTCTATCGATCATATATGCATAATATGGCTAATAATATGAGTTAGATTGATAATAGTAAGAGTAATAAGTATAGTAATTGTCGTTCTATCGATCATATAAGCATAATATGGCTAATAATATGAGTTAGATTGATAATAGTAAGTGTAATAAGTATAGTAATTGTCGTTCTATCGATCACATATGCATAATATGGCTAATAATATGAGTTAGATTGATAATAATAACAGTAATAAGTACAGTAATTGTCGTTCTATCGATAATATAAGCATAATATGGCTAATAATATGAGTTAGATCGATAATAATAAGAGTAGTGAGTATAGTAATTGTCGTTCTATCGATCATATAAGCATAATATGGCTAATAATATGAGATAGATTGATAATAATAAGAGTAATAAGTATAGTAATTGTCGTTCTATCGATCATTTAAGCATAATATGGCTGGTAATATGAGTTAGATTGATAATAATAAGAGTAATAAGTATAGTAATTGTCGTTCTATCGATCGTATAAGCATAATATGGCTGATAATATGAGTTAGATTGATAATAATAAGAGTAATAAGTATAGTAATTGTAGTTCTATCGATCGTATCTGCATAATATGGTTAATAATATGAGTTAGATTCATAATAATAAGAGTAATAAGTATAGTAATTGTCGTTCTATCGATCATTTAAGCATAATATGGCTAATAATATGAGTTAGGTTGATAAAAATAAGAATAATAAGTATAGTAATTGTTGTTCTATCGATCATATAAACATAATATGGCTAATAATATGAGTTTATGTTGATAATAATAAGAGTAATAAGTATAGTAAATGTCGTGCTATCAATCATATCTGCATAATATTGTTAATAATATCAGTTAGATTGATAATAGTGAGTGTAATAAGTACAGTAATTGTCGTTCTATCGATAATATAAGCATAATATGTCTAATAATATGAGTTAGATTGATAATAATAAGAGTAGTGAGTATAGTAATTGTCGTTCTATCGATCATATAAGCATAATATGGCTAATAATATGAGTTAGATTGATAATAATAACAGTAATAAGTACAGTAATTGTCGTTCTATCGATAATATAAGCATAATATGGCTAATAATATGAGTTAGATCGATAATGATAAGAGTAATAAGTACGGTAATTGTCGTTCTATCGATCATATATGCATAATATGGCTAATAATATGAGTTAGATTGATAATAGTAAGTGTAATAAGTATAGTAATTGTCGTTCTATCGATCACATATGCATAATATGGCTAATAATATGAGTTAGATTGATAATAATAACAGTAATAAGTACAGTAATTGTCGTTCTATCGATAATATAAGCATAATATGGCTAATAATATTAGTTAGATCGATAATGATAAGAGTAATAAGTACAGTAATTGTCGTTCTATCGATCATATAAGCATAATATGGCTAATAATATGAGTAAGATTTATAATAATAATAGTAATATGTATAGTAATTGTCGTTCTATCGATCATTTAAGCATAATATGGCTAATAATATGAGTTAGATTGATAATAGTAAGTGTAATAAGTATAGTAATTGTCGTTCTATCGATCATATATGCATAATATGGCTAATAATATGAGTTAGATTGATAATAATAACAGTAATAAGTACAGTAATTGTCGTTCTATCGATAATATAAGCATAATATGGCTAATAATATGAGTTAGATCAATAATGATAAGCGTAATAAGTACAGTAATTGTCGTTCTATCGATCATATATGCATAATATGGCTAATAATATGAGTTAGATCGATAATGATAAGAGTAATAAGTACAGTAATTGTCGTTCTATCGATCATATATGCATAATATGGCTAATAATATGAGTTAGATTGATAATAGTAAGAGTAATAAGTATAGTAATTGTCGTTCTATCGATCATATAAGCATAATATGGCTAATAATATGAGTTAGATCGATAATGATAAGAGTAATAAGTACAGTAATTGTCGTTCTATCGATCATATATGCATAATATGGCTAATAATATGAGTTAGATCGATAATGATAAGAGTAATAAGTACAGTAATTGTCGTTCTATCGATCATATATGCATAATATGGCTAATAATATGAGTTAGATTGATAATAGTAAGAGTAATAAGTATAGTAATTGTCGTTCTATCGATCATATAAGCATAATATGGCTAATAATATGAGTTAGATCGATAATGATAAGAGTAATAAGTACAGTAATTGTCGTTCTATCGATCATATATGCATAATATGGCTAATAATATGAGTTAGATTGATAATAGTAAGTGTAATAAGTATAGTAATTGTCGTTCTATCGATCACATATGCATAATATGGCTAATAATAGGAGTTAGATTGATAATAATAACAGTAATAAGTACAGTAATTGTCGTTCTATCGATAATATAAGCATAATATGGCTAATAATATGAGTTAGATCGATAATAATAAGAGTAGTGAGTATAGTAATTGTCGTTCTATCGATCATATAAGCATAATATGGCTAATAATATGAGATAGATTGATAATAATAAGAGTAATAAGTACAGTAATTGTCGTTCTATCAATAATATAAGCATAATATGGCTAATAATATGAGTTAGATCGATAATGATAAGAGTAATAAGTACAGTAATTGTCGTTCTATCGATCATATATGCATAATATGGCTAATAATATGAGTTAGATTGATAATAGTAAGAGTAATAAGTATAGTAATTGTCGTTCTATCGATCATATAAGCATAATATGGCTAATAATATGAGTTAGATTGATAATAGTAAGTGTAATAAGTATAGTTATTGTCGTTCTATCGATCATATATGCATAATATGGCTAATAATATGAGTTAGATTGATAATAATAACAGTAATAAGTACAGTAATTGTCGTTCTATCGATAATATAAGCATAATATGGCTAATAATATGAGTTAGATCGATAATGATAAGAGTAATAAGTACAGTAATTGTCGTTCTATCGATCATATATGCATAATATGGCTAATAATATGAGTTAGATTGATAATAGTAAGTGTAATAAGTATAGTAATTGTCGTTCTATCGATCACATATGCATAATATGGCTAATAATATGAGTTAGATTGATAATAATAACAGTAATAAGTACAGTAATTGTCGTTCTATCGATAATATAAGCATAATATGGCTAATAATATGAGTTAGATCGATAATAATAAGAGTATTGAGTATAGTAATTGTCGTTCTATCGATCATATAAGCATAATATGGCTAATAATATGAGATAGATTGATAATAATAAGAGTAATAAGTATAGTAATTGTCGTTCTATCGATCATTTAAGCATAATATGGCTGGTAATATGAGTTAGATTGATAATAATAAGAGTAATAAGTATAGTAATTGTCGTTCTATCGATCGTATAAGCATAATATGGCTGATAATATGAGTTAGATTGATAATAATAAGAGTAATAAGTATAGTAATTGTAGTTCTATCGATCGTATCTGCATAATATGGTTAATAATATGAGTTAGATTCATAATAATAAGAGTAATAAGTATAGTAATTGTCGTTCTATCGATCATTTAAGCATAATATGGCTAATAATATGAGTTAGGTTGATAAAAATAAGAATAATAAGTATAGTAATTGTTGTTCTATCGATCATATAAACATAATATGGCTAATAATATGAGTTTATGTTGATAATAATAAGAGTAATAAGTATAGTAAATGTCGTGCTATCAATCATATCTGCATAATATTGTTAATAATATCAGTTAGATTGATAATAGTGAGTGTAATAAGTACAGTAATTGTCGTTCTATCGATAATATAAGCATAATATGTCTAATAATATGAGTTAGATTGATAATAATAAGAGTAGTGAGTATAGTAATTGTCGTTCTATCGATCATATAAGCATAATATGGCTAATAATATGAGTTAGATTGATAATAATAACAGTAATAAGTGCAGTAATTGTCGTTCTATCGATAATATAAGCATAATATGGCTAATAATATGAGTTAGATCGATAATGATAAGAGTAATAAGTACAGTAATTGTCGTTCTATCGATCATATATGCATAATATGGCTAATAATATGAGTTAGATTGATAATAGTAACTGTAATAAGTATAGTAATTGTCGTTCTATCGATCACATATGCATAATATGGCTAATAATATGAGTTAGATTGATAATAATAACAGTAATAAGTACAGTAATTGTCGTTCTATCGATAATATAAGCATAATATGGCTAATAATATTAGTTAGATCGATAATGATAAGAGTAATAAGTACAGTAATTGTCGTTCTATCGATCATATAAGCATAATATGGCTAATAATATGAGTAAGATTTATAATAATAATAGTAATATGTATAGTAATTGTCGTTCTATCGATCATTTAAGCATAATATGGCTAATAATATGAGTTAGATTGATAATAATAACAGTAATAAGTACAGTAATTGTCGTTCTATCGATAATATAAGCATAATATGGCTAATAATATGAGTTAGATCGATAATGATAAGAGTAATAAGTACAGTAATTGTCGTTCTATCGATCATATATGCATAATATGGCTAATAATATGAGTTAGATTGATAATAGTAAGTGTAATAAGTATAGTAATTGTCGTTCTATCGATCATATATGCATAATATGGCTAATAATATGAGTTAGATTGATAATAATAACAGTAATAAGTACAGTAATTGTCGTTCTATCGATAATATAAGCATAATATGGCTAATAATATGAGTTAGATCAATAATGATAAGCGTAATAAGTACAGTAATTGTCGTTCTATCGATCATATATGCATAATATGGCTAATAATATGAGTTAGATCGATAATGATAAGAGTAATAAGTACAGTAATTGTCGTTCTATCGATCATATATGCATAATATGGCTAATAATATGAGTTAGATTGATAATAGTAAGAGTAATAAGTATAGTAATTGTCGTTCTATCGATCATATAAGCATAATATGGCTAATAATATGAGTTAGATCGATAATGATAAGAGTAATAAGTACAGTAATTGTCGTTCTATCGATCATATATGCATAATATGGCTAATAATATGAGTTAGATTGATAATAGTAAGTGTAATAAGTATAGTAATTGTCGTTCTATCGATCACATATGCATAATATGGCTAATAATAGGAGTTAGATTGATAATAATAACAGTAATAAGTACAGTAATTGTCGTTCTATCGATAATATAAGCATAATATGGCTAATAATATGAGTTAGATCGATAATAATAAGAGTAGTGAGTATAGTAATTGTCGTTCTATCGATCATATAAGCATAATATGGCTAATAATATGAGATAGATTGATAATAATAAGAGTAATAAGTATAGTAATTGTCGTTCTATCGATCATTTAAGCATAATATGGCTGGTAATATGAGTTAGATTGATAATAATAAGAGTAATAAGTATAGTAATTGTCGTTCTATCGATCATTTAAGCATAATATGGCTAATAATATGAGTTAGGTTGATAATAGTAAGAGTAGTGAGTATAGTAATTGTCGTTCTATCGATCACATAAGCATAATATGGCTAATAATATGAGTTAGATTGATAATAGTAAGTGTAATAAGTATAGTAACTGTCGTTCTATCGATCATATATGCATAATATGACTAATAATATGAGTTAGATTGATAATAACAACAGTAATAAGTACATTAATTGTCGTTCTATCGATAATATAAGCATAATATGGCTAATAATATGAGTTAGGTTGATAATAATAAGAGTAATAAGTATAGTAAATGTCGTGCTATCGATCATTTAAGCATAATATGGCTAATAATATGAGTTAGGTTGATAAAAATAAGAATAATAAGCATAGTAATTGTCGTTCTATCGATCATATAAGCATAATATGGCTAATAATATGACTTAGGTTGATAATAATAAGAGTAATAAGTATAGTAAATGTCGTGCTATCGATCATATCTGCATAATATTGTTAATAATATGAGTTAGATTGATAATAGTGAGTGTAATAAGTATAGTAATTGTCGTTCTATCGCTCATATCTGCATAATATTGCTAATAATATGAGTTGGATTGATAATAATAAGAGTAATAAGTATAGTAATTGTCGTTCTATCGATCATATAAGCATAATATGGTTAATAATATGAGTTAGATTGATAGTAATAAGAGTAATAAGTATAGTAATTGTCGTTCTATCGATCATATAAGCATAATATGGCTAATAATATGAGTAAGATTGATAATAATAATAGTAATAAGTATAGTAATTGTCGTTCTATCGATCATATAAGCATAATACGGCTAAAAATATGAGTTAGATTGATAATAATACGAGTAATGAGTATAGTAATTGTCGTTCTATCGATCATATAAGCATAATATGGCTAATAATATGACTTAGGTTGATAATAATAAGAGTAATAAGTATAGTAAATGTCGTGCTATCGATCATATCTGCATAATATTGTTAATAATATGAGTTAGATTGATAATAGTGAGTGTAATAAGTATAGTAATTGTTGTTCTATCGATCATATCTGCATAATATGGCTAATAATATGAGTTAGATTGATAATAATAACAGTAATAAGTACAGTAATTGTCGTTCTATCGATAATATAAGCATAATATGGCTAATAATATGAGTTAGATCGATAATAATAAGAGTAGTGAGTATAGTAATTGTCGTTCTATGGATCATATAAGCATAATATGGCTAATAATATGAGATAGATTGATAATAATAAGAGTAATAAGTATAGTAATTGTCGTTCTATCGATCATTTAAGCATAATATGGCTGGTAATATGAGTTAGATTGATAATAATAAGAGTAATAAGTATAGTAATTGTCGTTCTATCGATCGTATAAGCATAATATGGCTGATAATATGAGTTAGATTGATAATAATGAGAGTAATAAGTATAGTAATTGTAGTTCTATCGATCGTATCTGCATAATATGGTTAATAATATGAGTTAGATTCATAATAATAAGAGTAATAAGTATAGTAATTGTCGTTCTATCGATCATTTAAGCATAATATGGCTAATAATATGAGTTAGGTTGATAAAAATAAGAATAATAAGTATAGTAATTGTTGTTCTATCGATCATATAAACATAATATGGCTAATAATATGAGTTTATGTTGATAATAATAAGAGTAATAAGTATAGTAAATGTCGTGCTATCAATCATATCTGCATAATATTGTTAATAATATCAGTTAGATTGATAATAGTGAGTGTAATAAGTACAGTAATTGTCGTTCTATCGATAATATAAGCATAATATGTCTAATAATATGAGTTAGATTGATAATAATAAGAGTAGTGAGTATAGTAATTGTCGTTCTATCGATCATATAAGCATAATATGGCTAATAATATGAGTTAGATTGATAATAATAACAGTAATAAGTACAGTAATTGTCGTTCTATCGATAATATAAGCATAATATGGCTAATAATATGAGTTAGATCGATAATGATAAGAGTAATAAGTACAGTAATTGTCGTTCTATCGATCATATATGCATAATATGGCTAATAATATGAGTTAGATTGATAATAGTAAGTGTAATAAGTATAGTAATTGTCGTTCTATCGATCACATATGCATAATATGGCTAATAATATGAGTTAGATTGATAATAATAACAGTAATAAGTACAGTAATTGTCGTTCTATCGATAATATAAGCATAATATGGCTAATAATATTAGTTAGATCGATAATGATAAGAGTAATAAGTACAGTAATTGTCGTTCTATCGATCATATAAGCATAATATGGCTAATAATATGAGTAAGATTTATAATAATAATAGTAATATGTATAGTAATTGTCGTTCTATCGATCATTTAAGCATAATATGGCTAATAATATGAGTTAGATTGATAATAATAACAGTAATAAGTACAGTAATTGTCGTTCTATCGATAATATAAGCATAATATGGCTAATAATATGAGTTAGATCGATAATGATAAGAGTAATAAGTACAGTAATTGTCGTTCTATCGATCATATATGCATAATATGGCTAATAATATGAGTTAGATTGATAATAGTAAGTGTAATAAGTATAGTAATTGTCGTTCTATCGATCATATATGCATAATATGGCTAATAATATGAGTTAGATTGATAATAATAACAGTAATAAGTACAGTAATTGTCGTTCTATCGATAATATAAGCATAATATGGCTAATAATATGAGTTAGATCAATAATGATAAGCGTAATAAGTACAGTAATTGTCGTTCTATCGATCATATATGCATAATATGCCTAATAATATGAGTTAGATCGATAATGATAAGAGTAATAAGTACAGTAATTGTCGTTCTATCGATCATATATGCATAATATGGCTAATAATATGAGTTAGATTGATAATAGTAAGAGTAATAAGTATAGTAATTGTCGTTCTATCGATCATATAAGCATAATATGGCTAATAATATGAGTTACATCGATAATGATAAGAGTAATAAGTACAGTAATTGTCGTTCTATCGATCATATATGCATAATATGGCTAATAATATGAGTTAGATTGATAATAGTAAGTGTAATAAGTATAGTAATTGTCGTTCTATCGATCACATATGCATAATATGGCTAATAATATGAGTTAGGTTGATAAAAATAAGAATAATAAGCATAGTAATTGTCGTTCTATCGATCATATAAGCATAATATGGCTAATAATATGACTTAGGTTGATAATAATAAGAGTAATAAGTATAGTAAATGTCGTGCTATCGATCATATCTGCATAATATTGTTAATAATATGAGTTAGATTGATAATAGTGAGTGTAATAAGTATAGTAATTGTCGTTCTATCGATCATATCTGCATAATATTGCTAATGATATGAGTTGGATTGATAATAATAAGAGTAATAAGTATAGTAATTGTCGTTCTATCGATCATATAAGCATAATATGGCTAATAATATGAGTTAGATCGATAATGATAAGAGTAATAAGTACAGTAATTGTCGTTCTATCGATCATATAAGCATAATATGGCTAATAATATGAGTTAGATTGATAATAATAAGATAAATGAGTATAGTAATTGTAGTTCTATCGATCATATCTGCATAATATGGTTAATAATATGAGTTAGATTGATAATAATAAGAGTAATAAGTATAGTAATTGTCGCTCTATCGATCATTTAAGCATAATATGGGTAATAATATGAGTTAGGTTGATAAAAATAAGAATAATAAGTATAGTAATTGTCGTTCTGTCGATCATATAAGCATAATATGGCTAATAATATGAGTTAGATTGATAATAATAAGAGTAATAAGTATAGTAATTGTCGTTCTATCGATCATTTAAGCATAATACGGCTAATAATATGAGTTAGATTGATAATAATAAGAGTAATAAGTATAGTAATTGTAGTTCTATCGATCGAATCTGCATAATATGCTTAATAATATGAGTTAGATTCATAATAATAAGAGTAATAAGTATAGTAATTGTCGTTCTATCGATCATTTAAGCAAAATATGGCTAATAATATGAGTTAGGTTGATAATAGTAAGAGTAGTGAGTATAGTAATTGTCGTTCTATCGATCATATAAGCATAATATGGCTAATAATATGAGTTATATTGATAATAGTAAGTGTAATAAGTATAGTAATTGTCGTTCTATCGATCATATATGCATAATATGACTAATAATATGAGTTAGATTGATAATAACAACAGTAATAAGTACATTAATTGTCGTTCTATCGATAATATAAGCATAATATGGCTAATAATATGAGTTAGGTTGATAATAATAAGAGTAATAAGTATAGTAAATGTCGTGCTATCGATCATATCTGCATAATATGGTTAATAATATGAGTTATATTGATAATAATAACAGTAATAAGTACAGTAATTGTCGTGCTATCGATAATATAAGCATAATATGGCTAATAATATGAGTTAGATCAATAATGATAAGCGTAATAAGTACAGTAATTGTCGTTCTATCGATCATATATGCATAATATGGCTAATAATATGAGTAAGATTGATAATAATAATAGTAATAAGTATAGTAATTGTCGTTCTATCGATCATTTAAGCATAATATGGCTAATAATATGAGTTAAATTGATAATAATAACAGTAATAAGTACAGTAATTGTCGTTCTATCAATAATATAAGCATAATATGGCTAATAATATGAGTTAGATCGATAATGATAAGAGTAATAAGTACAGTAATTGTCGTTCTATCGATCATATATGCATAATATGGCTAATAATATGAGTTAGATTGATAATAGTAAGAGTAATAAGTATAGTAATTGTCGTTCTATCGATCATATAAGCATAATATGGCTAATAATATGAGTTAGATTGATAATAGTAAGTGTAATAAGTATAGTTATTGTCGTTCTATCGATCATATATGCATAATATGGCTAATAATATGAGTTAGATTGATAATAATAACAGTAATAAGTACAGTAATTGTCGTTCTATCGATAATATAAGCATAATATGGCTAATAATATGAGTTAGATCGATAATGATAAGAGTAATAAGTACAGTAATTGTCGTTCTATCGATCATATATGCATAATATGGCTAATAATATGAGTTAGATTGATAATAGTAAGTGTAATAAGTATAGTAATTGTCGTTCTATCGATCACATATGCATAATATGGCTAATAATATGAGTTAGATTGATAATAATAACAGTAATAAGTACAGTAATTGTCGTTCTATCGATAATATAAGCATAATATGGCTAATAATATTAGTTAGATCGATAATGATAAGAGTAATAAGTACAGTAATTGTCGTTCTATCGATCATATAAGCATAATATGGCTAATAATATGAGTAAGATTTATAATAATAATAGTAATATGTATAGTAATTGTCGTTCTATCGATCATTTAAGCATAATATGGCTAATAATATGAGTTAGATTGATAATAATAACAGTAATAAGTACAGTAATTGTCGTTCTATCGATAATATAAGCATAATATGGCTAATAATATGAGTTAGATCGATAATGATAAGAGTAATAAGTACAGTAATTGTCGTTCTATCGATCATATATGCATAATATGGCTAATAATATGAGTTAGATTGATAATAGTAAGTGTAATAAGTATAGTAATTGTCGTTCTATCGATCATATATGCATAATATGGCTAATAATATGAGTTAGATTGATAATAATAACAGTAATAAGTACAGTAATTGTCGTTCTATCGATAATATAAGCATAATATGGCTAATAATATGAGTTAGATCAATAATGATAAGCGTAATAAGTACAGTAATTGTCGTTCTATCGATCATATATGCATAATATGCCTAATAATATGAGTTAGATCGATAATGATAAGAGTAATAAGTACAGTAATTGTCGTTCTATCGATCATATATGCATAATATGCCTAATAATATGAGTTAGATTGATAATAGTAAGAGTAATAAGTATAGTAATTGTCGTTCTATCGATCATATAAGCATAATATGGCTAATAATATGAGTTACATCGATAATGATAAGAGTAATAAGTACAGTAATTGTCGTTCTATCGATCATATATGCATAATATGGCTAATAATATGAGTTAGATTGATAATAGTAAGTGTAATAAGTATAGTAATTGTCGTTCTATCGATCACATATGCATAATATGGCTAATAATATGAGTTAGGTTGATAAAAATAAGAATAATAAGCATAGTAATTGTCGTTCTATCGATCATATAAGCATAATATGGCTAATAATATGACTTAGGTTGATAATAATAAGAGTAATAAGTATAGTAAATGTCGTGCTATCGATCATATCTGCATAATATTGTTAATAATATGAGTTAGATTGATAATAGTGAGTGTAATAAGTATAGTAATTGTCGTTCTATCGATCATATCTGCATAATATTGCTAATGATATGAGTTGGATTGATAATAATAAGAGTAATAAGTATAGTAATTGTCGTTCTATCGATCATATAAGCATAATATGGCTAATAATATGAGTTAGATCGATAATGATAAGAGTAATAAGTACAGTAATTGTCGTTCTATCGATCATATAAGCATAATATGGCTAATAATATGAGTTAGATTGATAATAATAAGATAAATGAGTATAGTAATTGTAGTTCTATCGATCATATCTGCATAATATGGTTAATAATATGAGTTAGATTGATAATAATAAGAGTAATAAGTATAGTAATTGTCGCTCTATCGATCATTTAAGCATAATATGGGTAATAATATGAGTTAGGTTGATAAAAATAAGAATAATAAGTATAGTAATTGTCGTTCTGTCGATCATATAAGCATAATATGGCTAATAATATGAGTTAGATTGATAATAATAAGAGTAATAAGTATAGTAATTGTCGTTCTATCGATCATTTAAGCATAATACGGCTAATAATATGAGTTAGATTGATAATAATAAGAGTAATAAGTATAGTAATTGTAGTTCTATCGATCGAATCTGCATAATATGCTTAATAATATGAGTTAGATTCATAATAATAAGAGTAATAAGTATAGTAATTGTCGTTCTATCGATCATTTAAGCAAAATATGGCTAATAATATGAGTTAGGTTGATAATAGTAAGAGTAGTGAGTATAGTAATTGTCGTTCTATCGATCATATAAGCATAATATGGCTAATAATATGAGTTATATTGATAATAGTAAGTGTAATAAGTATAGTAATTGTCGTTCTATCGATCATATATGCATAATATGACTAATAATATGAGTTAGATTGATAATAACAACAGTAATAAGTACATTAATTGTCGTTCTATCGATAATATAAGCATAATATGGCTAATAATATGAGTTAGGTTGATAATAATAAGAGTAATAAGTATAGTAAATGTCGTGCTATCGATCATATCTGCATAATATGGTTAATAATATGAGTTATATTGATAATAATAACAGTAATAAGTACAGTAATTGTCGTGCTATCGATAATATAAGCATAATATGGCTAATAATATGAGTTAGATCAATAATGATAAGCGTAATAAGTACAGTAATTGTCGTTCTATCGATCATATATGCATAATATGGCTAATAATATGAGTAAGATTGATAATAGTAAGTGTAATAAGTATAGTTATTGTCGTTCTATCGATCATATATGCATAATATGGCTAATAATATGAGTTAGATTGATAATAATAACAGTAATAAGTACAGTAATTGTCGTTCTATCGATAATATAAGCATAATATGGCTAATAATATGAGTTAGATCGATAATGATAAGAGTAATAAGTACAGTAATTGTCGTTCTATCGATCATATATGCATAATATGGCTAATAATATGAGTTAGATTGATAATAGTAAGTGTAATAAGTATAGTAATTGTCGTTCTATCGATCACATATGCATAATATGGCTAATAATATGAGTTAGATTGATAATAATAACAGTAATAAGTACAGTAATTGTCGTTCTATCGATAATATAAGCATAATATGGCTAATAATATGAGTTAGATCAATAATGATAAGCGTAATAAGTACAGTAATTGTCGTTCTATCGATCATATATGCATAATATGCCTAATAATATGAGTTAGATCGATAATGATAAGAGTAATAAGTACAGTAATTGTCGTTCTATCGATCATATATGCATAATATGGCTAATAATATGAGTTAGATTGATAATAGTAAGAGTAATAAGTATAGTAATTGTCGTTCTATCGATCATATAAGCATAATATGGCTAATAATATGAGTTACATCGATAATGATAAGAGTAATAAGTACAGTAATTGTCGTTCTATCGATCATATATGCATAATATGGCTAATAATATGAGTTAGATTGATAATAGTAAGTGTAATAAGTATAGTAATTGTCGTTCTATCGATCACATATGCATAATATGGCTAATAATATGAGTTAGGTTGATAAAAATAAGAATAATAAGCATAGTAATTGTCGTTCTATCGATCATATAAGCATAATATGGCTAATAATATGACTTAGGTTGATAATAATAAGAGTAATAAGTATAGTAAATGTCGTGCTATCGATCATATCTGCATAATATTGTTAATAATATGAGTTAGATTGAAAAATAGTGAGTGTAATAAGTATAGTAATTGTCGTTCTATCGATCATATCTGCATAATATTGCTAATGATATGAGTTGGATTGATAATAATAAGAGTAATAAGTATAGTAATTGTCGTTCTATCGATCATATAAGCATAATATGGCTAATAATATGAGTTAGATCGATAATGATAAGAGTAATAAGTACAGTAATTGTCGTTCTATCGATCATATAAGCATAATATGGCTAATAATATGAGTTAGATTGATAATAATAAGATAAATGAGTATAGTAATTGTAGTTCTATCGATCATATCTGCATAATATGGTTAATAATATGAGTTAGATTGATAATAATAAGAGTAATAAGTATAGTAATTGTCGCTCTATCGATCATTTAAGCATAATATGGGTAATAATATGAGTTAGGTTGATAAAAATAAGAATAATAAGTATAGTAATTGTCGTTCTGTCGATCATATAAGCATAATATGGCTAATAATATGAGTTAGATTGATAATAATAAGAGTAATAAGTATAGTAATTGTCGTTCTATCGATCATTTAAGCATAATACGGCTAATAATATGAGTTAGATTGATAATAATAAGAGTAATAAGTATAGTAATTGTAGTTCTATCGATCGAATCTGCATAATATGCTTAATAATATGAGTTAGATTCATAATAATAAGAGTAATAAGTATAGTAATTGTCGTTCTATCGATCATTTAAGCAAAATATGGCTAATAATATGAGTTAGGTTGATAATAGTAAGAGTAGTGAGTATAGTAATTGTCGTTCTATCGATCATATAAGCATAATATGGCTAATAATATGAGTTATATTGATAATAGTAAGTGTAATAAGTATAGTAATTGTCGTTCTATCGATCATATATGCATAATATGACTAATAATATGAGTTAGATTGATAATAACAACAGTAATAAGTACATTAATTGTCGTTCTATCGATAATATAAGCATAATATGGCTAATAATATGAGTTAGGTTGATAATAATAAGAGTAATAAGTATAGTAAATGTCGTGCTATCGATCATATCTGCATAATATGGTTAATAATATGAGTTATATTGATAATAATAACAGTAATAAGTACAGTAATTGTCGTGCTATCGATAATATAAGCATAATATGGCTAATAATATGAGTTAGATCAATAATGATAAGCGTAATAAGTACAGTAATTGTCGTTCTATCGATCATATATGCATAATATGGCTAATAATATGAGTAAGATTGATAATAATAATAGTAATAAGTATAGTAATTGTCGTTCTATCGATCATTTAAGCATAATATGGCTAATAATATGAGTTAAATTGATAATAATAACAGTAATAAGTACAGTAATTGTCGTTCTATCAATAATATAAGCATAATATGGCTAATAATATGAGTTAGATCGATAATGATAAGAGTAATAAGTACAGTAATTGTCGTTCTATCGATCATATATGCATAATATGGCTAATAATATGAGTTAGATTGATAATAGTAAGAGTAATAAGTATAGTAATTGTCGTTCTATCGATCATATAAGCATAATATGGCTAATAATATGAGTTAGATTGATAATAGTAAGTGTAATAAGTATAGTTATTGTCGTTCTATCGATCATATATGCATAATATGGCTAATAATATGAGTTAGATTGATAATAATAACAGTAATAAGTACAGTAATTGTCGTTCTATCGATAATATAAGCATAATATGGCTAATAATATGAGTTAGATCGATAATGATAAGAGTAATAAGTACAGTAATTGTCGTTCTATCGATCATATATGCATAATATGGCTAATAATATGAGTTAGATTGATAATAGTAAGTGTAATAAGTATAGTAATTGTCGTTCTATCGATCACATATGCATAATATGGCTAATAATATGAGTTAGATTGATAATAATAACAGTAATAAGTACAGTAATTGTCGTTCTATCGATAATATAAGCATAATATGGCTAATAATATTAGTTAGATCGATAATGATAAGAGTAATAAGTACAGTAATTGTCGTTCTATCGATCATATAAGCATAATATGGCTAATAATATGAGTAAGATTTATAATAATAATAGTAATATGTATAGTAATTGTCGTTCTATCGATCATTTAAGCATAATATGGCTAATAATATGAGTTAGATTGATAATAATAACAGTAATAAGTACAGTAATTGTCGTTCTATCGATAATATAAGCATAATATGGCTAATAATATGAGTTAGATCGATAATGATAAGAGTAATAAGTACAGTAATTGTCGTTCTATCGATCATATATGCATAATATGGCTAATAATATGAGTTAGATTGATAATAGTAAGTGTAATAAGTATAGTAATTGTCGTTCTATCGATCATATATGCATAATATGGCTAATAATATGAGTTAGATTGATAATAATAACAGTAATAAGTACAGTAATTGTCGTTCTATCGATAATATAAGCATAATATGGCTAATAATATGAGTTAGATCAATAATGATAAGCGTAATAAGTACAGTAATTGTCGTTCTATCGATCATATATGCATAATATGCCTAATAATATGAGTTAGATCGATAATGATAAGAGTAATAAGTACAGTAATTGTCGTTCTATCGATCATATATGCATAATATGCCTAATAATATGAGTTAGATTGATAATAGTAAGAGTAATAAGTATAGTAATTGTCGTTCTATCGATCATATAAGCATAATATGGCTAATAATATGAGTTACATCGATAATGATAAGAGTAATAAGTACAGTAATTGTCGTTCTATCGATCATATATGCATAATATGGCTAATAATATGAGTTAGGTTGATAATAGTAAGTGTAATAAGTATAGTAATTGTCGTTCTATCGATCACATATGCATAATATGGCTAATAATATGAGTTAGGTTGATAAAAATAAGAATAATAAGCATAGTAATTGTCGTTCTATCGATCATATAAGCATAATATGGCTAATAATATGACTTAGGTTGATAATAATAAGAGTAATAAGTATAGTAAATGTCGTGCTATCGATCATATCTGCATAATATTGTTAATAATATGAGTTAGATTGATAATAGTGAGTGTAATAAGTATAGTAATTGTCGTTCTATCGATCATATCTGCATAATATTGCTAATGATATGAGTTGGATTGATAATAATAAGAGTAATAAGTATAGTAATTGTCGTTCTATCGATCATATAAGCATAATATGGCTAATAATATGAGTTAGATCGATAATGATAAGAGTAATAAGTACAGTAATTGTCGTTCTATCGATCATATAAGCATAATATGGCTAATAATATGAGTTAGATTGATAATAATAAGATAAATGAGTATAGTAATTGTAGTTCTATCGATCATATCTGCATAATATGGTTAATAATATGAGTTAGATTGATAATAATAAGAGTAATAAGTATAGTAATTGTCGCTCTATCGATCATTTAAGCATAATATGGGTAATAATATGAGTTAGGTTGATAAAAATAAGAATAATAAGTATAGTAATTGTCGTTCTGTCGATCATATAAGCATAATATGGCTAATAATATGAGTTAGATTGATAATAATAAGAGTAATAAGTATAGTAATTGTCGTTCTATCGATCATTTAAGCATAATACGGCTAATAATATGAGTTAGATTGATAATAATAAGAGTAATAAGTATAGTAATTGTAGTTCTATCGATCGAATCTGCATAATATGCTTAATAATATGAGTTAGATTCATAATAATAAGAGTAATAAGTATAGTAATTGTCGTTCTATCGATCATTTAAGCAAAATATGGCTAATAATATGAGTTAGGTTGATAATAGTAAGAGTAGTGAGTATAGTAATTGTCGTTCTATCGATCATATAAGCATAATATGGCTAATAATATGAGTTATATTGATAATAGTAAGTGTAATAAGTATAGTAATTGTCGTTCTATCGATCATATATGCATAATATGACTAATAATATGAGTTAGATTGATAATAACAACAGTAATAAGTACATTAATTGTCGTTCTATCGATAATATAAGCATAATATGGCTAATAATATGAGTTAGGTTGATAATAATAAGAGTAATAAGTATAGTAAATGTCGTGCTATCGATCATATCTGCATAATATGGTTAATAATATGAGTTATATTGATAATAATAACAGTAATAAGTACAGTAATTGTCGTGCTATCGATAATATAAGCATAATATGGCTAATAATATGAGTTAGATCAATAATGATAAGCGTAATAAGTACAGTAATTGTCGTTCTATCGATCATATATGCATAATATGGCTAATAATATGAGTAAGATTGATAATAGTAAGTGTAATAAGTATAGTTATTGTCGTTCTATCGATCATATATGCATAATATGGCTAATAATATGAGTTAGATTGATAATAATAACAGTAATAAGTACAGTAATTGTCGTTCTATCGATAATATAAGCATAATATGGCTAATAATATGAGTTAGATCGATAATGATAAGAGTAATAAGTACAGTAATTGTCGTTCTATCGATCATATATGCATAATATGGCTAATAATATGAGTTAGATTGATAATAGTAAGTGTAATAAGTATAGTAATTGTCGTTCTATCGATCACATATGCATAATATGGCTAATAATATGAGTTAGATTGATAATAATAACAGTAATAAGTACAGTAATTGTCGTTCTATCGATAATATAAGCATAATATGGCTAATAATATGAGTTAGATCGATAATAATAAGAGTAGTGAGTATAGTAATTGTCGTTCTATCGATCATATAAGCATAATATGGCTAATAATATGAGATAGATTGATAATAATAAGAGTAATAAGTATAGTAATTGTCGTTCTATCGATCATTTAAGCATAATATGGCTGGTAATATGAGTTAGATTGATAATAATAAGAGTAATAAGTATAGTAATTGTCGTTCTATCGATCGTATAAGCATAATATGGCTGATAATATGAGTTAGATTGATAATAATAAGAGTAATAAGTATAGTAATTGTAGTTCTATCGATCGTATCTGCATAATATGGTTAATAATATGAGTTAGATTCATAATAATAAGAGTAATAAGTATAGTAATTGTCGTTCTATCGGTCATTTAAGCATAATATGGCTAATAATATGAGTTAGGTTGATAAAAATAAGAATAATAAGTATAGTAATTGTTGTTCTATCGATCATATAAACATAATATGGCTAATAATATGAGTTTATGTTGATAATAATAAGAGTAATAAGTATAGTAAATGTCGTGCTATCAATCATATCTGCATAATATTGTTAATAATATCAGTTAGATTGATAATAGTGAGTGTAATAAGTACAGTAATTGTCGTTCTATCGATAATATAAGCATAATATGGCTAATAATATGAGTTAGATCGATAATGATAAGAGTAATAAGTACAGTAATTGTCGTTCTATCGATCATATATGCATAATATGGCTAATAATATGAGTTAGATTGATAATAGTAAGTGTAATAAGTATAGTAATTGTCGTTCTATCGATCATATATGCATAATATGGCTAATAATATGAGTTAGATTGATAATAATAACAGTAATAAGTACAGTAATTGTCGTTCTATCGATAATATAAGCATAATATGGCTAATAATATGAGTTAGATCAATAATGATAAGCGTAATAAGTACAGTAATTGTCGTTCTATCGATCATATATGCATAATATGGCTAATAATATGAGTTAGATCGATAATGATAAGAGTAATAAGTACAGTAATTGTCGTTCTATCGATCATATATGCATAATATGGCTAATAATATGAGTTAGATTGATAATAGTAAGAGTAATAAGTATAGTAATTGTCGTTCTATCGATCATATAAGCATAATATGGCTAATAATATGAGTTAGATCGATAATGATAAGAGTAATAAGTACAGTAATTGTCGTTCTATCGATCATATATGCATAATATGGCTAATAATATGAGTTAGATCGATAATGATAAGAGTAATAAGTACAGTAATTGTCGTTCTATCGATCATATATGCATAATATGGCTAATAATATGAGTTAGATTGATAATAGTAAGAGTAATAAGTATAGTAATTGTCGTTCTATCGATCATATAAGCATAATATGGCTAATAATATGAGTTAGATCGATAATGATAAGAGTAATAAGTACAGTAATTGTCGTTCTATCGATCATATATGCATAATATGGCTAATAATATGAGTTAGATTGATAATAGTAAGTGTAATAAGTATAGTAATTGTCGTTCTATCGATCACATATGCATAATATGGCTAATAATAGGAGTTAGATTGATAATAATAACAGTAATAAGTACAGTAATTGTCGTTCTATCGATAATATAAGCATAATATGGCTAATAATATGAGTTAGATCGATAATAATAAGAGTAGTGAGTATAGTAATTGTCGTTCTATCGATCATATAAGCATAATATGGCTAATAATATGAGATAGATTGATAATAATAAGAGTAATAAGTACAGTAATTGTCGTTCTATCAATAATATAAGCATAATATGGCTAATAATATGAGTTAGATCGATAATGATAAGAGTAATAAGTACAGTAATTGTCGTTCTATCGATCATATATGCATAATATGGCTAATAATATGAGTTAGATTGATAATAGTAAGAGTAATAAGTATAGTAATTGTCGTTCTATCGATCATATAAGCATAATATGGCTAATAATATGAGTTAGATTGATAATAGTAAGTGTAATAAGTATAGTTATTGTCGTTCTATCGATCATATATGCATAATATGGCTAATAATATGAGTTAGATTGATAATAATAACAGTAATAAGTACAGTAATTGTCGTTCTATCGATAATATAAGCATAATATGGCTAATAATATGAGTTAGATCGATAATGATAAGAGTAATAAGTACAGTAATTGTCGTTCTATCGATCATATATGCATAATATGGCTAATAATATGAGTTAGATTGATAATAGTAAGTGTAATAAGTATAGTAATTGTCGTTCTATCGATCACATATGCATAATATGGCTAATAATATGAGTTAGATTGATAATAATAACAGTAATAAGTACAGTAATTGTCGTTCTATCGATAATATAAGCATAATATGGCTAATAATATGAGTTAGATCGATAATAATAAGAGTAGTGAGTATAGTAATTGTCGTTCTATCGATCATATAAGCATAATATGGCTAATAATATGAGATAGATTGATAATAATAAGAGTAATAAGTATAGTAATTGTCGTTCTATCGATCATTTAAGCATAATATGGCTGGTAATATGAGTTAGATTGATAATAATAAGAGTAATAAGTATAGTAATTGTCGTTCTATCGATCGTATAAGCATAATATGGCTGATAATATGAGTTAGATTGATAATAATAAGAGTAATAAGTATAGTAATTGTAGTTCTATCGATCGTATCTGCATAATATGGTTAATAATATGAGTTAGATTCATAATAATAAGAGTAATAAGTATAGTAATTGTCGTTCTATCGATCATTTAAGCATAATATGGCTAATAATATGAGTTAGGTTGATAAAAATAAGAATAATAAGTATAGTAATTGTTGTTCTATCGATCATATAAACATAATATGGCTAATAATATGAGTTTATGTTGATAATAATAAGAGTAATAAGTATAGTAAATGTCGTGCTATCAATCATATCTGCATAATATTGTTAATAATATCAGTTAGATTGATAATAGTGAGTGTAATAAGTACAGTAATTGTCGTTCTATCGATAATATAAGCATAATATGTCTAATAATATGAGTTAGATTGATAATAATAAGAGTAGTGAGTATAGTAATTGTCGTTCTATCGATCATATAAGCATAATATGGCTAATAATATGAGTTAGATTGATAATAATAACAGTAATAAGTGCAGTAATTGTCGTTCTATCGATAATATAAGCATAATATGGCTAATAATATGAGTTAGATCGATAATGATAAGAGTAATAAGTACAGTAATTGTCGTTCTATCGATCATATATGCATAATATGGCTAATAATATGAGTTAGATTGATAATAGTAAGTGTAATAAGTATAGTAATTGTCGTTCTATCGATCACATATGCATAATATGGCTAATAATATGAGTTAGATTGATAATAATAACAGTAATAAGTACAGTAATTGTCGTTCTATCGATAATATAAGCATAATATGGCTAATAATATTAGTTAGATCGATAATGATAAGAGTAATAAGTACAGTAATTGTCGTTCTATCGATCATATAAGCATAATATGGCTAATAATATGAGTAAGATTTATAATAATAATAGTAATATGTATAGTAATTGTCGTTCTATCGATCATTTAAGCATAATATGGCTAATAATATGAGTTAGATTGATAATAATAACAGTAATAAGTACAGTAATTGTCGTTCTATCGATAATATAAGCATAATATGGCTAATAATATGAGTTAGATCGATAATGATAAGAGTAATAAGTACAGTAATTGTCGTTCTATCGATCATATATGCATAATATGGCTAATAATATGAGTTAGATTGATAATAGTAAGTGTAATAAGTATAGTAATTGTCGTTCTATCGATCATATATGCATAATATGGCTAATAATATGAGTTAGATTGATAATAATAACAGTAATAAGTACAGTAATTGTCGTTCTATCGATAATATAAGCATAATATGGCTAATAATATGAGTTAGATCAATAATGATAAGCGTAATAAGTACAGTAATTGTCGTTCTATCGATCATATATGCATAATATGGCTAATAATATGAGTTAGATCGATAATGATAAGAGTAATAAGTACAGTAATTGTCGTTCTATTGATCATATATGCATAATATGGCTAATAATATGAGTTAGATTGATAATAGTAAGAGTAATAAGTATAGTAATTGTCGTTCTATCGATCATATAAGCATAATATGGCTAATAATATGAGTTAGATCGATAATGATAAGAGTAATAAGTACAGTAATTGTCGTTCTATCGATCATATATGCATAATATGGCTAATAATATGAGTTAGATTGATAATAGTAAGTGTAATAAGTATAGTAATTGTCGTTCTATCGATCACATATGCATAATATGGCTAATAATAGGAGTTAGATTGATAATAATAACAGTAATAATTACAGTAATTGTCGTTCTATCGATAATATAAGCATAATATGGCTAATAATATGAGTTAGATCGATAATAATAAGAGTAGTGAGTATAGTAATTGTCGTTCTATCGATCATATAAGCATAATATGGCTAATAATATGAGATAGATTGATAATAATAAGAGTAATAAGTATAGTAATTGTCGTTCTATCGATCATTTAAGCATAATATGGCTGGTAATATGAGTTAGATTGATAATAATAAGAGTAATAAGTATAGTAATTGTCGTTCTATCGATCATTTAAGCATAATATGGCTAATAATATGAGTTAGGTTGATAATAGTAAGAGTAGTGAGTATAGTAATTGTCGTTCTATCGATCACATAAGCATAATATGGCTAATAATATGAGTTAGATTGATAATAGTAAGTGTAATAAGTATAGTAACTGTCGTTCTATCGATCATATATGCATAATATGACTAATAATATGAGTTAGATTGATAATAACAACAGTAATAAGTACATTAATTGTCGTTCTATCGATAATATAAGCATAATATGGCTAATAATATGAGTTAGGTTGATAATAATAAGAGTAATAAGTATAGTAAATGTCGTGCTATCGATCATTTAAGCATAATATGGCTAATAATATGAGTTAGGTTGATAAAAATAAGAATAATAAGCATAGTAATTGTCGTTCTATCGATCATATAAGCATAATATGGCTAATAATATGACTTAGGTTGATAATAATAAGAGTAATAAGTATAGTAAATGTCGTGCTATCGATCATATCTGCATAATATTGTTAATAATATGAGTTAGATTGATAATAGTGAGTGTAATAAGTATAGTAATTGTCGTTCTATCGATCATATCTGCATAATATTGCTAATAATATGAGTTGGATTGATAATAATAAGAGTAATAAGTATAGTAATTGTCGTTCTATCGATCATATAAGCATAGTATGGTTAATAATATGAGTTAGATTGATAATAATAAGAGTAATAAGTATAGTAATTGTCGTTCTATCGATCATATAAGCATAATATGGCTAATAATATGAGTAAGATTGATAATAATAATAGTAATAAGTATAGTAATTGTCGTTCTATCGATCATATAAGCATAATACGGCTAAAAATATGAGTTAGATTGATAATAATACGAGTAATGAGTATAGTAATTGTCGTTCTATCGATCATATAAGCATAATATGGCTAATAATATGACTTAGGTTGATAATAATAAGAGTAATAAGTATAGTAAATGTCGTGCTATCGATCATATCTGCATAATATTGTTAATAATATGAGTTAGATTGATAATAGTGAGTGTAATAAGTATAGTAATTGTCGTTCTATCGATCATATCTGCATAATATGGCTAATAATATGAGTTAGATTGATAATAATAACAGTAATAAGTACAGTAATTGTCGTTCTATCGATAATATAAGCATAATATGGCTAATAATATGAGTTAGATCGATAATAATAAGAGTAGTGAGTATAGTAATTGTCGTTCTATGGATCATATAAGCATAATATGGCTAATAATATGAGATAGATTGATAATAATAAGAGTAATAAGTATAGTAATTGTCGTTCTATCGATCATTTAAGCATAATATGGCTGGTAATATGAGTTAGATTGATAATAATAAGAGTAATATGTATAGTAATTGTCGTTCTATCGATCGTATAAGCATAATATGGCTGATAATATGAGTTAGATTGATAATAATGAGAGTAATAAGTATAGTAATTGTAGTTCTATCGATCGTATCTGCATAATATGGTTAATAATATGAGTTAGATTCATAATAATAAGAGTAATAAGTATAGTCATTGTCGTTCTATCGATCATTTAAGCATAATATGGCTAATAATATGAGTTAGGTTGATAAAAATAAGAATAATAAGTATAGTAATTGTTGTTCTATCGATCATATAAACATAATATGGCTAATAATATGAGTTTATGTTGATAATAATAAGAGTAATAAGTATAGTAAATGCCGTGCTATCAATCATATGTGCATAATATTGTTAATAATATCAGTTAGATTGATAATAGTGAGTGTAACAAGTACAGTAATTGTCGTTCTATCGATAATATAAGCATAATATGTCTAATAATATGAGTTAGATTGATAATAATAAGAGTAGTGAGTATAGTAATTGTCGTTCTATCGATCATATAAGCATAATATGGCTAATAATATGAGTTAGATTGATAATAATAACAGTAATAAGTACAGTAATTGTCGTTCTATCGATAATATAAGCATAATATGGCTAATAATATGAGTTAGATCGATAATGATAAGAGTAATAAGTACAGTAATTGTCGTTCTATCGATCATATATGCATAATATGGCTAATAATATGAGTTAGATTGATAATAGTAAGTGTAATAAGTATAGTAATTGTCGTTCTATCGATCACATATGCATAATATGGCTAATAATATGAGTTAGATTGATAATAATAACAGTAATAAGTACAGTAATTGTCGTTCTATCGATAATATAAGCATAATATGGCTAATAATATTAGTTAGATCGATAATGATAAGAGTAATAAGTACAGTAATTGTCGTTCTATCGATCATATAAGCATAATATGGCTAATAATATGAGTAAGATTTATAATAATAATAGTAATATGTATAGTAATTGTCGTTCTATCGATCATTTAAGCATAATATGGCTAATAATATGAGTTAGATTGATAATAATAACAGTAATAAGTACAGTAATTGTCGTTCTATCGATAATATAAGCATAATATGGCTAATAATATGAGTTAGATCGATAATGATAAGAGTAATAAGTACAGTAATTGTCGTTCTATCGATCATATATGCATAATATGGCTAATAATATGAGTTAGATTGATAATAGTAAGTGTAATAAGTATAGTAATTGTCGTTCTATCGATCATATATGCATAATATGGCTAATAATATGAGTTAGATTGATAATAATAACAGTAATAAGTACAGTAATTGTCGTTCTATCGATAATATAAGCATAATATGGCTAATAATATGAGTTAGATCAATAATGATAAGCGTAATAAGTACAGTAATTGTCGTTCTATCGATCATATATGCATAATATGCCTAATAATATGAGTTAGATCGATAATGATAAGAGTAATAAGTACAGTAATTGTCGTTCTATCGATCATATATGCATAATATGGCTAATAATATGAGTTAGATTGATAATAGTAAGAGTAATAAGTATAGTAATTGTCGTTCTATCGATCATATAAGCATAATATGGTGTGACGGATCGGTGGGGGGAAAGCCCGAAGGGGGTTCCCTGGAGTGGGGGCAGTTAGGGAAAACGGCCCTCCACGCACCGATGCTCACACCCACGGACGATTTCTTTAATGGGGCGCCAGTGCTAATGCACTCGTCCGGAGTAATCGCCCTTCCGGCTGCTCTGTCGGGAGCGGGAATCAGAGGGGGTCAGAAAAAAAAATTAGTAAAGGACCCGCGAGTTCGTATCCAATAGAAAATGCTTTTATTCGGGCCTCCAAGTAGGCCACTCAAGCAAAACAGAAAAAATGAATTCGCGTGGGCCCCACGCGTTACAAGCAACGGTCGAGGAAAAGGGGTCGACTCGCCAGTTGCGAGGGAGGCTTTCGCGGCGCGGGGGCTCACGGTACGCGCGAGTACAAAGATCGGAAATACAAAAAGAACGCTGTGGTATTCGCCCGCGAAGGAACACGCCCTCTTAGGGGTCGTGGACAATAAGGGGACGTTGGTCCTAAATACCAAAATACAGCGAAACGAAGAAGAACTAAATTAGAGGGGACAGTGTCGTGTAGACTGTCCGCGGCCTCTAGGGTCCTCGTCACTGGGGCCAGGGGTCCTATCGCCCTCGCCCACGCGCAAATGAATAACAATAAACAGGGTACGGAGATGACTCCTACCTTTTTGCGCTGGTGTATTCCCAAAAATTCCACACAGGGGCGGCGGCGACACACACTCCACGCAGGCACACACGAAAAGAGAGAAGAACAGCACAAAAAACGGAACGCACCACTCAGATTCGGAAAACAACGGAGACGTACAACACACGAAATAGGGAAGAAAAAAAAGAGAAACGGCTTTCGCGAAAGGATCCGGCTATCTCTCGCGGCGGCTCGCTGGCTTCTCTCGATCTTCTCCCCCGGTTCACGGTCTTCCCCCACCCCGAGGATTTCGGCGTCGAGGATGGGCCATTCCACGGTGGGGTTTGGTGGCCAGGTCCTGGGGCCCTCTCGAGGTGGCAGTTGGGGGTGGCTTGTCCCCAGGCCTGGCGTTTCCCGGTGGTCGGCTGCCGGTCGCCCCCGCGGAGGATGACGGGGTGGCGCCGCGACCGGACAGCCGGTGCTCCTTCGGTGGACCCATCCCGCGCCTCCGTCGCTCAGGGAGAGGTTCCTCCGCGACCGGGGACGACGACGGCTCCTTCGGTGCTGGTTGGAGGCAGCCAAAAAAAAAAAAAGGGGGGAAAAGGGTGGCGTCCGAAACAGATAGAAAATAAAAAAAAAACACACGAAAAGGAAAAGAAAAACACACACACACGCTCACTCATACTTGCCCCAGCGGCGAGGTGGTCCGCTTGGGCGGAGGAGTGGGGCTGGCAATTCGGGAGGATCATCGTAACGAGGCATAACCCAAAAAAAAAAGGAGGCAATCAACCCAATGAAAATATGCCTCGTTACACACCCCCCCCCAAAAATTGTCCTACCCCCCTGCTCGCTTCCGCGCCCACTCCTAGAGGCCGCACAACGAGGCGAGCGAGCGGCCGGCTTGAAAAAAAAACTGCGGTCCTGAAACAGACTTTCATGCCATTAGGAAGGGGAATCAAAAGTAATTTTCCCCTATCACAGACAAGGAGGCAGGAAAAAAAACAAAGAAGATGGAAAGATAAACTGGAGGACCACAAACAACAAAACAAAAAAAAAAAACGCGAAGGGACAAAACGATGGGTCCCATCCAGGAAGGGGGACCCTTGCTTCCTCAGACCCAGCGCGCCTGATTCCGTTGTCGGCCGCGGGGAGGAAGCAGAACAAAAACCTCGCATACCGACGAGCGACGGGCCACGGAATAAGAACTGGCGCAAGAAGTCGTCGCGCCGTCTTAATCCGGGCGCGATAAGCCTTCCTCAATCAACCTAATTGGCTTAGCCAAATTAGATGAGAGGCCGGGCTTTTTTTCATCGTCGTCGGCCTACATTCAGTATTCTCCAGACAATATTTACTCACACTCGCTGATCAGCTGTTTCGGAATGCGAGTCAATCAACGCCCCGTAAATCGGCGGAGACTCAGCATTAAAATCCGAAACCCCAAATTTCGCTCGACATCAGGGGTGGCGATGTCGCGCGATAGGGCGATCCGCGTAGCTGCCTTCTATCTCTACCGTTCTCTGAACAGAAAAAAAATCTGTCCCCCACAACGGAACGGAGAGAGAGGCGGTGAGTCGAACAAAACAAAACCAAAAAAAACTTCAATGGAAGTAAAGAATCAGAAGGTGAGAATACTGTTGCGAGGTAACACACTCAACACAACACACCCCAAAAAAAAGACATATAAACGAAAATAAAAATGTAACAAAATATCAAAAATTAAATTGCCGCCTAAGTGGCCGGCACACAGAGGAGAACAGAAAATGAAAAGAAAAAAAAACAAAATCTTGGGGGGATAAAGAAAACAAAAAGGAAACTCAAAAATAGAATTATCAAATAAAAAAAAGAAAAAGGGGGGGAAGGAACTGAAAATAAAATAAGGCGGAAAAAGAAAAATAATAAAAGACGGCACAAACCCCTAAAATTCCACCACCACACATAGAAACATATATTTTTTTTTCATTTTAATTTTATAATTTTTTTTTTTTTTTTTTTTTTTTTTTAAATTTTTTTCCTACGTACTAAACTAAATTACCCACCACCAAGACAAAGGACAAACAAACAAACCAAAACGGTCACCCGCAGGCTTCCTACCGCCTTCGGTGTGGGGCCGCCCCTCTCTTTGCGGGACCTGCCCGCGCACAATGCGGGCAGGACCGCAGGGTCACCCCTGGCTGGCCACACCTAAAACAGTAGGGGCCGGCGGCGGGATACGGGCACTGCAGCTGTTCGTGCCCCCTCCGCCGGCACCGAAAACATACCCCTGCGGGTGCCGGGCCCGCCACCGCCGGCAGCGCCGGTCCATGCGACGGCGCATTTCCCATTATTCCTGTCATCAGAGACAGGAACTGCGCCGTCGCGTCCAAAATTCGGCCCTCGGGGCCACTAGGCCCGGGGCCGACGACCGCGAGGCCGGCCGCGCTTGGCGCCTCCACCGCGAGGCGGGGGCGCTTGACCGGCCGGCGGACCGTTGCCCGATGGGCCGGGGGTCGCGGTCGAGGAGTGGGGGGGAGTGCCGCTCCCTTTTCGGGGGCGCTCACCCCCCGGGACCTTTTCCGCCTCCTTGGCGTGGAGGCGGGCGCTGCGGCGGGTTGCGGGGCCTTGCGTGAGCGGCGCCTCCTCTTCCGCCCCTTTCGTCCCTCGCTGGCCCCGGGGGTGTCGACGACGGACCGGACAGCTGCTGTCCGGGTGTCCTCCGCGGTCCGCCGTGGCTCCAAACACGCCCCCGGAGGCAGGGGGTCGAACTCCTCCTCGGGACGGTGGGGCGCCGCTGCCATGCGGGATGTCGCCCGCCCTCCCCTCCTTCCCTGACGCAGCATCCTTAAACAAAACTTCGTTAGGAGGGGTCAGTGGTGGGCCGTCGTCGGGGTCATCACCGACAAACGGCTTCAAGTCGGAGACGTGAACCTTCGGAACCATACGGGTTCCGGTCGTCTCCAACTCGTACACGACGGGCGATAGGACCTTTTTGATCTTGAAGGGACCAATATAAGCGGCCGCCAGCTTCGCGGCCACATTTTCTGCGGCGGACGAGAGGACCCTATTCCGACGCCAAACTAAATCGCCTACCCGGTATTTAATGTCTCGATGACGCGCATTATAATACTTCGCTTGTCGCTTGTGAGCGCGTTCCAATTGTTGTCGCACTAAGTCGTGCAATAACAACAAGCGACGCGATCGCTGTGCCCAGGCTTGCGGGTCTCTGCGGGAGAGCAGGGGTTCTCCTTCCACGGCGCGTCGAATACTGCCGACGGATCGTGGGGCTCTTCCAAAGTTGAGCACCGCTGGAGACTCGCCAGCTGAGGAATGCACAGCAGTATTAACAGCGAATCGGAATTCGTGCAAGTGCACGTTCCATTCACGGTGGTCCTTTTCAATAAACGATGAAATCATCGTTTTTAGGACACGATTAACTCGTTCCACCGGATTCGCTTGCGCGTGATACGGGGGAATCGTGTAATGCGTGATTCCCCATTCTTCTAGAGCCGAATCAATTTCTTTATTGCAAAACTCGGTACCGTTGTCAGTGAGGAGTATTTCGGGGGCTCCCCAACGAAATAGCACGAGGTCTTCAAAAGCTGTTAAAATAGCCGACCCCGTAGCTTTTCGGAGCGCCTTACACTCCACCCACTTTGTAAAATTGTCCAAGAAGACTACAACGTACCGAGCTTGACCACGCCCGAGCGGAAAAGGGCCCATTACGTCGGCGGATACCACGGCCCATGGCCGTTCGGGGATTCGCCGGCCCATGTGTCCAGCGGGAGCGCGCTGCTCGACCTTGTGCTGTTGACACACGGGACATCGCTGCACAAAACGGCGGATGTCTCGGAACATCCCCGGCCAATAAAATTCTTGGCTCACCCTTTGGTATGTTTTATCAATACCGGGGTGACCAGCGGCCGGGGGATCATGGGCATTTCGAATGGCCTTTTCCCGAAGATCCTCGGGGAGAACCAACTTCCACGCATCGTCATCCTCTCCGATAATTTCTTGCGTGGGAGACGGACGGTGATAATACAGACGTCCGTCTTCAACTCGCCAATCGGGGTACGACGCGGAGTGCGATTCTACTTTTTTCAAGCGGTCAGCGTACCAATTACTCTCAATGTCCTTGAGAGCCGCTAAAAAGTCGTGAACAGGTGGTTCTTCAGTGACGACGTCGTTCGGGGGTACTATCGCACGTGAAAGTGCATCCGGGACGTGGTGGAGGGCTCCTTTACGATGCTCAATAGAAAAAGAGTATTGTTGCATATCAAGGGCCCATCTCGCCAATCGTCCCGTGGGATCTTTTAAATTATGCAGCCATTTGAGGCTGCTGTGATCCGTAATAACGGTAAAAGAGTACCCCTCGAGATACGGACGGAGTTTTTTAATGGCCCATAAAACTGCCAAACACTCTTTTTCGGTCACTGTATATTTTTGCTCGGCAGCGGTCAAGACTCTATTCACGTAAACAATGGGGTGTTCCTCCCCATTTTGTTTTTGTGTGAGGACCGCGCCGATTGCATAGTGACTCGCGTCAGTCTGAAGAACGAACGGCAACGAGAAATCAGGACGTGCTAAAACGGGGGTGGTGCTCAGGGCTTTTTTCAAATTTTGAAAAGCCGTTTCTTGAGCTTTACCCCAATGCCAGGGCTCGTTTTTCTTAAGCAACTGCACCAAGGGGACTTTGTCACGCGCATGGTTCGGCAAAAATCGTGCGTACCAACCAACCATGCCGAGGAAACTCCGCAGTTGCTTGACCGTCGTGGGCGCCGGATACGACAAAACCGGCGCAACCTTTTCGGGATCGGGTTCGAGGCCCTTTTGGCTTATTAAATATCCCAAATACCGGACCTCTTGGCGACAAAATTCGCTCTTTTCCCGATTGATTTCGAGCCCTGCTTCGTTTAATATTCCAATGACCTTTTCGATCCATTCAAGATGGTCATCGAAGGTCTCATTGACGATAACAATATCGTCAAGATACGCGAAGGCGTGAGGTTCAAGCTCAGGACCAATCAAGCGATCCATCAGCCTTTGAAAAGTGGCCGGGGCGTTGGTCAGCCCGTACGGCATACGCGTAAATTGGAATAACCCTTTCCCTGGGACTACGAACGCCGTAATTTCTCGACTGGACTCTTCCAGAGGAATTTGGAAGTACGCCTGACTCAAATCGATGGTCGAAATGTATAGTGCAGTGCGTAATTTGTCCAGGATCGCGTCCATATGCGGAAGAGGGTATGCGTCCTTCTTAGTGACATTGTTTACATCGCGATAGTCAATACAAAAGCGATATTTCCCGTTCGCTTTTGCGACTATCACGGGACAACTCGCCCAAGCGCTTGACGAGCGCTCAATAATTCCATCCGCGAGCATCTTGTCAACCTCCGCGTGCGCGACTTCGTAAATTTTCGGAGATACGCGTCGCGCGCGGTGTTTAATCGGTTCGTGTCCTTGCACGTCGATTTTATGCTGAACAAGAGTAGTCGCGGGAGGTTTTTCCGCAGGAGGGGGAATTATTCGATCCAACAGCTGATTTAAGCGCTCGCTTTGTTTCGGAGTAATCTCAACGATAGCGGCGCAATCGGCGTGGATAATTTCCCTCGAATCCTGCAAACCTGGAACAACAAAGGAATGAACGGGACCATTCCGAATTTTCCAAGTCGCGTTCGATGTGTCTAGGGAGATTTCAAAAGCCTCCAGAAAATCTATCCCCAGCACGCAATCGTAATCTAAATTGTTCGCGACTCGGATTGGCAATGCAATCTTTCGCCCGTCGATTTCGATCTCTATCACCGCTTCGCCTAAGATATGGTCCTGCACGCCATTGGCCATCCGCATTTCCCCTGAAAAAGTGGGATCTATACGCGACCCTAACCATGCAATCGCGTCTGGTCCCAAATAGGAACGCGCGGCCCCGCTATCAATTAAAGCCCAGAGCGGATGTCCAGCGACCAGTAGGCGGACATAATAGCGGCGGTCAACATATCCCGGCGGAAAATCGCGGCGAAATTTAATCGATTCGCGAGCCATTCCGACCACCTGACTGTCCCCTGGTCCAACCGGCAAATTGGCCGTCCCATGGACAAAGTAGGGATCAGTGGAGGTGATTACGGCCCTGTTCTCCAAAAGTGGAGGCGCGGGTAATGTACTCGCGGAATCGGGACCTTCACCTCGCTTTCCCCTGGTCCAACCAGCCTTTTGGCCGTCACATAGACAAATTAGGGATCGAGAGGTGACCCCCTCCTCGGTCTCCCTAAGTGGAGGCGCGGGAGGAAGTTCCGTGGGATGAAGGCCCTCTTTTCCCGGTCCCCTGGTCCAACCAGCCCTCGGGCCGTCACATGTACAAAGTAGGGATCGGGGAGTGGCCTCCTCCCTCTCCTCCTCCAGTGGAGGAACGGAAAAAGGTCTCTTGAGGTCGAAATCGTCACCTCTTTGCCCCCTGGTACAACCGAGTAAACGTCCGTCACATGTACAAAGTAGGGGCTCGGAGGTGACCTCCTCCTTTGTCTCCTGGGGTGGAGGCGACGGAAGAGGTACCGCAGGATAAAAGTTATCCCCTCTCGGTCCCCTGGTCCAACCAGCCCTCGGGCCGTCACATAGACAAATTAGGGATCGAGAGACGATCTCCTCCTTGGCCTCTTTAAGAGGAGGCGCCGGAAGAGGTTCCGCGTGATGAAGGCTATCCCCTCCTTGTCCCCTGGTCCAACCAGCCCTCGAGCCGTCACATAGACAAATTAGGGACATGGAGGTAACCTCCTCCTTGGTCTCTGTAAGTGGAGGTGCCGGAAGAGGTTCCGCGGAACAACAGTTATCACCTCCCTTTCCCCTGGTCCAACCAGCCCTCAGGCCGTCACATAGACAAATTAGGGATCGGGAGGTGGCCTCCTCCTTCTTTTCCAAAAGTGGAGTGGAGGGTGGCCCCACGGTTTTTGGCGAAAGAGACGGGAGGGTCAATTCAGGGAGAATTTTGGGGGTTTCCGGAAATTCCGCACAAAGGTTCGGATCCGTTGGCCCTTCCTCCACCTGAATCGTGCCTATCTGTGAGGCCTCCACGTCTTCACGCGGGTGGTCGCAGGCCTCTAGCGACTTCCCCGCGGTGCATTTCCCGACCGCCTAGCGAGGCAATCGGGGCAGGTGAGTATAGTCACCCCCTCTCGGTTACACCCGTAGCACACCCGGATCCTCCGGGGGAGGGGGCAGTCGGCAGCCCAATGTCCAGGCTGTCCGCAATTATAGCACTCCCCCCCCTTAGAGGCCAACGGGGTGGACGTTGCGAGCGGGGGTGCTGTAGCAGCCGGCATCGCGGGGCTCCTCCGCTCTACCTGCGACCTTGAAGGTCGCGGCGGGGTGCGCGTCCGCGGTGGCTGGCGCGGAACACTCGCCTTCGGTGCCGCCGCCGGAGTTCTCGCGGTCGCGGGGGTCGAGGCGTGCGGTCTTTCCGCTTCGACCTCGACCGCGGGCCTTGAAGAGCCCGTTTTCTTGTCCCGCGATCTCGCGGATTCTCCTTGTTTCCAAGCATCGGCAGGCGGCTCGTAGTCGTACGGCGAGTCCGTCGCGGCTAAACTACTAAAAGCACCTCGCGGAGGCGGCCTATACGCGGTTTCCGCCAACGCGAGATCCGCTGCGCTAGGGGGTGGGCGATGCCCGGCTCTTTCTCTAGCCGCACCTTCCTCCACCTCCCTACCCAATTCGCGCAGCTCCTTAAACGTATTGAATTCCGAACGTCGGAATCTTCGGCGGTAATATGGCAATAAGTTGTCATATGCCGTATTTAACCGCTCTACTTGCAAAGGAGGGGGATTCATGTGCGAGAAGATCAGCTCTAAACTATCTAGAAACATGCTGATCGTTTCTCGCTCTCCCTGCGTGCGATTCTTGGCATCATTCTTGAGCTGTTGTTGGAAGTCGCGCGCGCCGAAGCGTTCCCGGAAAGCTCGGGCAAATTCGCTCCAGCTCCGACACGACACTCCACAGATACGATGCCAGTTCGCAGCCGCTCCTCGCAAAACAGCAGGCAGCGCGGCCAGCATGTCCGGTACAGGCATCTTCGAGCTGTCCAGACATCGTTCGAGGCGGTCCAGAAAAGTTTCGGCCCCCTCCTCGAACTCGCTGGAGTACGAGATGCGCCATTTCGTCAGCACATCGATCGCCTGATCTCCCCGGAAATGACCGACAGGAGATTGTCGTCGATGCACCGTGGCGTCTCTCTCGTATTCCGTGTCCACTTCCCGGTGTCGCAGCACACGGCGGGAGCGGGGGGAGCCTGGCTCGCCCGAAAATGGACGAGCTTCTTCCTCTCCCCTCCTTGTCGCCAGTGTGCGGTCACGGGGCGCCTCCACCGACGCCCTCGGGGCAAGGTCACGGTCCTCCGCGCGGCGATACGTGTCCGAACGGTAGTCCACGCGCTCTAAGTAACCATCCCCGGATGGGGAGGGAGCACGGGGATAACTCCGGGACGCCAGGTTGTCCACAGGGTCGCGAGTCTCTCTTCTCCTCTCGCGCCGTTCGTCACGCTGCAAAACAGTGTCGTAATCGCGCTCGACACCTCCGCGCTCTAAGTAACCAGCCCCGGGTGGGGAGGGAACGCGGGGGTGGCCCCGGGACGCCAGGTTGTCCACGGGGTCGCGAAAACGTAAACGATCACGAGGAGAAAGGTCACGAGTTCGTTCCCTTCTCTCGCGTCGTTCTTCTCTGGGCAAAACAGAAACGTACTCGCGTTCTACACCTCCGCGCTCTGAAGGACCAACCCCGGATGGGGAGGGAACGCGGGGGTGGCCCCGGGACGCCAGGTTGTCCACGGGGTCGCGAGAACGGGGGCGATCACGAGGGGAGAGATCACGAGTTCGTTCCCTCCACTCGTGACGCTCCTTACTGGTCATGACTGAAACGCGTTCGCGCTCGACACCTTCGCGTTCTGTGTAACCTACCCCGGATGGGGAGGGAACGCGAGGGTGGCTCCGGGACGCCAGGTTGTCCACGGAGTCGCGAACACGTAGACGATCGCGTTCTTCCTCTATTCTTTCGCGTCGTCCTTCGCGTCGTTCTTCGCGTTGCGGTTCACGACGGCTAACGCGAGATTCGGTGACAGCGGGTAGGGGAACTTCTCCGTCGCTCCCGCTGCTGTCGTACCGAATCTGTTGGCGGGAGAGTGGGGGGTCTGGTTGACGGTGCCCGTACCGACCCGTCGCTCGCTCTCTTACCGGCCGCGACGCGGCAGAAATCCCCTCCCTTTCGGAACGCGTAGCTCGGTGATCGCTACCGATCGGTTCGAATTGGGGAAGGGGAGCCGAAGAACCTCGCGTCTCCAGCGGTGGGGAAGCATGACGCGCTTCGCGATCACCCCTTGGTCCGGTAAATCCGAACTCCGCGAGACGCGACTCCCTAACTCGCGGCGTGCTTGCGGTTGCTAGGGGGCGGTGGGGAGTAGTATCCGCCGGCTGGGACGTTTCCACCCCTTCAGAGTGAAGACTGAGGGGGTCCCGATAACGACCGACGGACTGACCAGTGGGCAGCCACTGGCGGTCCTCCACCCATCCGCGCGGTAATTCGGGGGTGTTGGGATCTTCCGGTTGGTCTAGCGCGGGCGCGTTTTCTTCCGCTGGCCGCTCCGTAACCGGACGCGAAGGTTCGGTCACGGTCAAGGTCGGGGCGGCGGCGGGAATCAAATCAAAACTAGCGCGCGCTCCGAGTGGGTACCCGGACCCGCGTAGGGGGGAGAGACGGAGGATGGACTCGTATCGGGCGAACAAGTCCCTTCCTCGGCTGCCGGCCACCAGGGTCTCAAGTGAGGCGTTGGTCTGCGCGCCGGCCACCTCGTCTACTGCAGGGTCCCACCCGGCCGCGTTGGGTCCGAATTCGAGGCGGAAATGGTAACGCCTGAATCGGTCAGCCAACGCGGTCCACGTACCGACGGTACTGAATCCCAACATCTCCATCAGCATAATTACATCTACGGCATTGTGTCGGTCCACTAATGAGGAGCACATCTCCCGCAGCTCAGCTCTCTGTTCGCGAAGGGCGAAACGGCGAGCGCGGTCAGTCTCAGTGGTCTCGGAGCCGGACATAATAAAGAATTTTTTCTAACTTTAACCCGGAGTTAAGCTGACGATGAAGAAGCGATAATATACGCTCAAGAAAAAAAAAAGAACAACAACCGACAGCTCAAACCGTCACGGGTGCCGACTCTCAACACAAACAAAGGCTCGGTATAATCGGTCTTGTATGCCGTTAGAAATCAAGGAAAGTAACAAACAATAAGAATCCGTTACAGAGTTTCGCTCTAGAGACAATCGCGGCAATAATATCGGATACCCACCTGTACACACGGGGTACAGGTAGATGTCAACGAAGCAAAAACGATCGCCTATTGATAGATACGAAAACAAAGACTCGTCGTTGAAATCAACGGTACGAGTAACGGAAATTTCAAACCTACTAGAACAAAGAAAATCTTTAAGGGTGGATACTCGCGTCCCTGTGGTCAACTTTACTCTGGCCCCACGTTGGGCGCCAAATTTGTGACGGATCGGTGGGGGGAAAGCCCGAAGGGGGTTCCCTGGAGTGGGGGCAGTTAGGGAAAACGGCCCTCCACGCACCGATGCTCACACCCACGGACGATTTCTTTAATGGGGCGCCAGTGCTAATGCACTCGTCCGGAGTAATCGCCCTTCCGGCTGCTCTGTCGGGAGCGGGAATCAGAGGGGGTCAGAAAAAAAAATTAGTAAAGGACCCGCGAGTTCGTATCCAATAGAAAATGCTTTTATTCGGGCCTCCAAGTAGGCCACTCAAGCAAAACAGAAAAAATGAATTCGCGTGGGCCCCACGCGTTACAAGCAACGGTCGAGGAAAAGGGGTCGACTCGCCAGTTGCGAGGGAGGCTTTCGCGGCGCGGGGGCTCACGGTACGCGCGAGTACAAAGATCGGAAATACAAAAAGAACGCTGTGGTATTCGCCCGCGAAGGAACACGCCCTCTTAGGGGTCGTGGACAATAAGGGGACGTTGGTCCTAAATACCAAAATACAGCGAAACGAAGAAGAACTAAATTAGAGGGGACAGTGTCGTGTAGACTGTCCGCGGCCTCTAGGGTCCTCGTCACTGGGGCCAGGGGTCCTATCGCCCTCGCCCACGCGCAAATGAATAACAATAAACAGGGTACGGAGATGACTCCTACCTTTTTGCGCTGGTGTATTCCCAAAAATTCCACACAGGGGCGGCGGCGACACACACTCCACGCAGGCACACACGAAAAGAGAGAAGAACAGCACAAAAAACGGAACGCACCACTCAGATTCGGAAAACAACGGAGACGTACAACACACGAAATAGGGAAGAAAAAAAAGAGAAACGGCTTTCGCGAAAGGATCCGGCTATCTCTCGCGGCGGCTCGCTGGCTTCTCTCGATCTTCTCCCCCGGTTCACGGTCTTCCCCCACCCCGAGGATTTCGGCGTCGAGGATGGGCCATTCCACGGTGGGGTTTGGTGGCCAGGTCCTGGGGCCCTCTCGAGGTGGCAGTTGGGGGTGGCTTGTCCCCAGGCCTGGCGTTTCCCGGTGGTCGGCTGCCGGTCGCCCCCGCGGAGGATGACGGGGTGGCGCCGCGACCGGACAGCCGGTGCTCCTTCGGTGGACCCATCCCGCGCCTCCGTCGCTCAGGGAGAGGTTCCTCCGCGACCGGGGACGACGACGGCTCCTTCGGTGCTGGTTGGAGGCAGCCAAAAAAAAAAAAAGGGGGGAAAAGGGTGGCGTCCGAAACAGATAGAAAATAAAAAAAAAACACACGAAAAGGAAAAGAAAAACACACACACACGCTCACTCATACTTGCCCCAGCGGCGAGGTGGTCCGCTTGGGCGGAGGAGTGGGGCTGGCAATTCGGGAGGATCATCGTAACGAGGCATAACCCAAAAAAAAAAGGAGGCAATCAACCCAATGAAAATATGCCTCGTTACAATGGCTAATAATATGAGTTACATCGATAATGATAAGAGTAATAAGTACAGTAATTGTCGTTCTATCGATCATATATGCATAATATGGCTAATAATATGAGTTAGATTGATAATAGTAAGTGTAATAAGTATAGTAATTGTCGTTCTATCGATCACATATGCATAATATGGCTAATAATATGAGTTAGGTTGATAAAAATAAGAATAATAAGCATAGTAATTGTCGTTCTATCGATCATATAAGCATAATATGGCTAATAATATGACTTAGGTTGATAATAATAAGAGTAATAAGTATAGTAAATGTCGTGCTATCGATCATATCTGCATAATATTGTTAATAATATGAGTTAGATTGATAATAGTGAGTGTAATAAGTATAGTAATTGTCGTTCTATCGATCATATCTGCATAATATTGCTAATGATATGAGTTGGATTGATAATAATAAGAGTAATAAGTATAGTAATTGTCGTTCTATCGATCATATAAGCATAATATGGCTAATAATATGAGTTAGATCGATAATGATAAGAGTAATAAGTACAGTAATTGTCGTTCTATCGATCATATAAGCATAATATGGCTAATAATATGAGTTAGATTGATAATAATAAGATAAATGAGTATAGTAATTGTAGTTCTATCGATCATATCTGCATAATATGGTTAATAATATGAGTTAGATTGATAATAATAAGAGTAATAAGTATAGTAATTGTCGCTCTATCGATCATTTAAGCATAATATGGGTAATAATATGAGTTAGGTTGATAAAAATAAGAATAATAAGTATAGTAATTGTCGTTCTGTCGATCATATAAGCATAATATGGCTAATAATATGAGTTAGATTGATAATAATAAGAGTAATAAGTATAGTAATTGTCGTTCTATCGATCATTTAAGCATAATACGGCTAATAATATGAGTTAGATTGATAATAATAAGAGTAATAAGTATAGTAATTGTAGTTCTATCGGTCGAATCTGCATAATATGCTTAATAATATGAGTTAGATTCATAATAATAAGAGTAATAAGTATAGTAATTGTCGTTCTATCGATCATATATGCATAATATGACTAATAATATGAGTTAGATTGATAATAACAACAGTAATAAGTACATTAATTGTCGTTCTATCGATAATATAAGCATAATATGGCTAATAATATGAGTTAGGTTGATAATAATAAGAGTAATAAGTATAGTAAATGTCGTGCTATCGATCATATCTGCATAATATGGTTAATAATATGAGTTATATTGATAATAATAACAGTAATAAGTACAGTAATTGTCGTTCTATCGATAATATAAGCATAATATGGCTAATAATATGAGTTAGATCAATAATGATAAGCGTAATAAGTACAGTAATTGTCGTTCTATCGATCATATATGCATAATATGGCTAATAATATGAGTAAGATTGATAATAATAATAGTAATAAGTATAGTAATTGTCGTTCTATCGATCATTTAAGCATAATATGGCTAATAATATGAGTTAAATTGATAATAATAACAGTAATAAGTACAGTAATTGTCGTTCTATCAATAATATAAGCATAATATGGCTAATAATATGAGTTAGATCGATAATGATAAGAGTAATAAGTACAGTAATTGTCGTTCTATCGATCATATATGCATAATATGGCTAATAATATGAGTTAGATTGATAATAGTAAGAGTAATAAGTATAGTAATTGTCGTTCTATCGATCATATAAGCATAATATGGCTAATAATATGAGTTAGATTGATAATAGTAAGTGTAATAAGTATAGTCATTGTCGTTCTATCGATCATATATGCATAATATGGCTAATAATATGAGTTAGATTGATAATAATAACAGTAATAAGTACAGTAATTGTCGTTCTATCGATAATATAAGCATAATATGGCTAATAATATGAGTTAGATCGATAATAATAAGAGTAGTGAGTATAGTAATTGTCGTTCTATCGATCATATAAGCATAATATGGCTAATAATATGAGATAGATTGATAATAATAAGAGTAATAAGTATAGTAATTGTCGTTCTATCGATCATTTAAGCATAATATGGCTGGTAATATGAGTTAGATTGATAATAATAAGAGTAATAAGTATAGTAATTGTCGTTCTATCGATCGTATAAGCATAATATGGCTGATAATATGAGTTAGATTGATAATAATAAGAGTAACAAGTATAGTAATTGTAGTTCTATCGATCGTATCTGCATAATATGGTTAATAATATGAGTTAGATTCATAATAATAAGAGTAATAAGTATAGTAATTGTCGTTCTATCGATCATTTAAGCATAATATGGCTAATAATATGAGTTAGGTTGATAAAAATAAGAATAATAAGTATAGTAATTGTTGTTCTATCGATCATATAAACATAATATGGCTAATAATATGAGTTTATGTTGATAATAATAAGAGTAATAAGTATAGTAAATGTCGTGCTATCAATCATATCTGCATAATATTGTTAATAATATCAGTTAGATTGATAATAGTGAGTGTAATAAGTACAGTAATTGTCGTTCTATCGATTATATAAGCATAATATGTCTAATAATATGAGTTAGATTGATAATAATAAGAGTAGTGAGTATAGTAATTGTCGTTCTATCGATCATATAAGCATAATATGGCTAATAATATGAGTTAGATTGATAACAATAACAGTAATAAGTACAGTAATTGTCGTTCTATCGATAATATAAGCATAATATGGCTAACAATATGAGTTAGATCGATAATGATAAGAGTAATAAGTACAGTAATTGTCGTTCTATCGATCATATATGCATAATATGGCTAATAATATGAGTTAGATTGATAATAGTAAGTGTAATAAGTATAGTAATTGTCGTTCTATCGATCACATATGCATAATATGGCTAATAATATGAGTTAGATTGATAATAATAACAGTAATAAGTACAGTAATTGTCGTTCTATCGATAATATAAGCATAATATGGCTAATAATATTAGTTAGATCGATAATGATAAGAGTAATAAGTACAGTAATTGTCGTTCTATCGATCATATAAGCATAATATGGCTAATAATATGAGTAAGATTTATAATAATAATAGTAATATGTATAGTAATTGTCGTTCTATCGATCATTTAAGCATAATATGGCTAATAATATGAGTTAGATTGATAATAATAACAGTAATAAGTACAGTAATTGTCGTTCTATCGATAATATAAGCATAATATGGCTAATAATATGAGTTAGATCGATAATGATAAGAGTAATAAGTACAGTAATTGTCGTTCTATCGATCATATATGCATAATATGGCTAATAATATGAGTTAGATTGATAATAGTAAGTGTAATAAGTATAGTAATTGTCGTTCTATCGATCATATATGCATAATATGGCTAATAATATGAGTTAGATTGATAATAATAACAGTAATAAGTACAGTAATTGTCGTTCTATCGATAATATAAGCATAATATGGCTAATAATATGAGTTAGATCAATAATGATAAGCGTAATAAGTACAGTAATTGTCGTTCTATCGATCATATATGCATAATATGGCTAATAATATGAGTTAGATCGATAATGATAAGAGTAATAAGTACAGTAATTGTCGTTCTATCGATCATATATGCATAATATGGCTAATAATATGAGTTAGATTGATAATAGTAAGAGTAATAAGTATAGTAATTGTCGTTCTATCGATCATATAAGCATAATATGGCTAATAATATGAGTTAGATCGATAATGATAAGAGTAATAAGTACAGTAATTGTCGTTCTATCGATCATATATGCATAATATGGCTAATAATATGAGTTAGATTGATAATAGTAAGTGTAATAAGTATAGTAATTGTCGTTCTATCGATCACATATGCATAATATGGCTAATAATAGGAGTTAGATTGATAATAATAACAGTAATAAGTACAGTAATTGTCGTTCTATCGATAATATAAGCATAATATGGCTAATAATATGAGTTAGATCGATAATAATAAGAGTAGTGAGTATAGTAATTGTCGTTCTATCGATCATATAAGCATAATATGGCTAATAATATGAGATAGATTGATAATAATAAGAGTAATAAGTATAGTAATTGTCGTTCTATCGATCATTTAAGCATAATATGGCTGGTAATATGAGTTAGATTGATAATAATAAGAGTAATAAGTATAGTAATTGTCGTTCTATCGATCATTTAAGCATAATATGGCTAATAATATGAGTTAGGTTGATAATAGTAAGAGTAGTGAGTATAGTAATTGTCGTTCTATCGATCACATAAGCATAATATGGCTAATAATATGAGTTAGATTGATAATAGTAAGTGTAATAAGTATAGTAACTGTCGTTCTATCGATCATATATGCATAATATGACTAATAATATGAGTTAGATTGATAATAACAACAGTAATAAGTACATTAATTGTCGTTCTATCGATAATATAAGCATAATATGGCTAATAATATGAGTTAGGTTGATAATAATAAGAGAAATAAGTATAGTAAATGTCGTGCTATCGATCATTTAAGCATAATATGGCTAATAATATGAGTTAGGTTGATAAAAATAAGAATAATAAGCATAGTAATTGTCGTTCTATCGATCATATAAGCATAATATGGCTAATAATATGACTTAGGTTGATAATAATAAGAGTAATAAGTATAGTAAATGTTGTGCTATCGATCATATCTGCATAATATTGTTAATAATATGAGTTAGATTGATAATAGTGAGTGTAATAAGTATAGTAATTGTCGTTCTATCGATCATATCTGCATAATATTGCTAATAATATGAGTTGGATTGATAATAATAAGAGTAATAAGTATAGTAATTGTCGTTCTATCGATCATATAAGCATAATATGGTTAATAATATGAGTTAGATTGATAATAATAAGAGTAATAAGTATAGTAATTGTCGTTCTATCGATCATATAAGCATAATATGGCTAATAATATGAGTAAGATTGATAATAATAATAGTAATAAGTATAGTAATTGTCGTTCTATCGATCATATAAGCATAATACGGCTAAAAATATGAGTTAGATTGATAATAATACGAGTAATGAGTATAGTAATTGTCGTTCTATCGATCATTTAAGCATAATATGGCTAATAATATGAGTTAGATTGATAATAATAAGAGTAATAAGTATAGTAATTGTCGTTCTATCGATCATATAAGCATAATATGGTTAATAATATGAGTTAGATTGATAATAATAAGAGTAATAAGTATAGTAATTGTCGTTCTATCGATCATATAAGCATAATATGTCTAATAATATGAGTTAGATTGATAATAATAAGAGTAATAAGTATAGTAATTGTCGTTCTATCGATCATTTAAGCATAATATGGCTAGTAATATGAGTTAGATTGATAATAATAAGAGTAATAAGTATAGTAATTGTCGTTCTATCGATCATATCTGCATAATATGGCTAATAATATGAGTTAGATTGATAATAATAACAGTAATAAGTACAGTAATTGTCGTTCTATCGATAATATAAGCATAATATGTCTAATAATATGAGTTAGATTGATAATAATAAGAGTAGTGAGTATAGTAATTGTCGTTCTATCGATCGTATAAGCATAATATGGCTAATAATATGAGTTAGATTGATAATAATAACAGTAATAAGTACAGTAATTGTCGTTCTATCGATAATATAAGCATAATATGGCTAATAATATGATTTAGATCGATAATGATAAGAGTAATAAGTACAGTAATTGTCGTTCTATCGATCATATATGCATAATATGGCTAATAATATGAGTTAGATTGATAATAGTAAGTGTAATAAGTATAGTAATTGTCGTTCTATCGATCACATATGCATAATATGGCTAATAATATGAGTTAGATTGATAATAATAACAGTAATAAGTACAGTAATTGTCGTTCTATCGATAATATAAGCATAATATGTCTAATAATATGAGTTAGATTGATAATAATAAGAGTAGTGAGTATAGTAATTGTCGTTCTATCGATCATATAAGCATAATATGGCTAATAATATGAGTTAGATTGATAATAATAACAGTAATAAGTACAGTAATTGTCGTTAGATCGATAATATAAGCATAATATGGCTAATAATATGAGTTAGATCGATAATGATAAGAGTAATAAGTACAGTAATTGTCGTTCTATCGATCATATATGCATAATATGGCTAATAATATGAGTTAGATTGATAATAGTAAGTGTAATAAGTACAGTAATTGTCGTTCTATCGATAATATAAGCATAATATGGCTAACAATATGAGTTAGATCAATAATGATAAGCGTAATAAGTACAGTAATTGTCGTTCTATCGATCATATATGCATAATATGGCTAATAATATGAGTTAGATCGATAATGATAAGAGTAATAAGTACAGTAATTGTCGTTCTATCGATCATATATGCATAATATGGCTAATAATATGAGTTAGATTGATAATAGTAAGAGTAATAAGTATAGTAATTGTCGTTCTATCGATCATATAAGCATAATATGGCTAATAATATGAGTTAGATCGATAATGATAAGAGTAATAAGTACAGTAATTGTCGTTCTATCGATCATATATGCATAATATGGCTAATAATATGAGTTAGATTGATAATAGTAAGTGTAATAAGTATAGTAATTGTCGTTCTATCGATCACATATGCATAATATGGCTAATAATAGGAGTTAGATTGATAATAATAACAGTAATAAGTACAGTAATTGTCGTTCTATCGATAATATAAGCATAATATGGCTAATAATATGAGTTAGATCGATAATAATAAGAGTAGTGAGTATAGTAATTGTCGTTCTATCGATCATATAAGCATAATATGGCTAATAATATGAGATAGATTGATAATAATAAGAGTAATAAGTATAGTAATTGTCGTTCTATCGATCATTTAAGCATAATATGGCTGGTAATATGAGTTAGATTGATAATAATAAGAGTAATAAGTATAGTAATTGTCGTTCTATCGATCATTTAATCATAATATGGCTAGTAATATAAGTTAGATTGATAATAATAAGAGTAATAAGTATAGTAATTGTCGTTCTATCGATCATATAAGCATAATATGGTTAATAATATGAGTTAGATTGATAATAATAAGAGTAATAAGTATAGTAATTGTCGTTCTATCGATCATATAAGCATAATATGGCTAATAATATGAGTAAGATTGATAATAATAATAGTAATAAGTATAGTAATTGTCGTTCTATCGATCATATAAGCATAATACGGCTAAAAATATGAGTTAGATTGATAATAATACGAGTAATGAGTATAGTAATTGTCGTTCTATCGATCATTTAAGCATAATATGACTAATAACATGAGTTAGATTGATAATAATAAGAGTAATGAGTATAGTAATTGTAGTTCTATCGATCGTATCTGCATAATATGGTTAATAATATGAGTTAGATTCATAATAATAAGAGCAATAAGTATAGTAATTGTCGTTCTATCGATCATATAAGCATAATATGGCTAATAATATGAGTTAGGTTGATAAAAATAAGAATAATAAGAATAGTAATTGTTGTTCTATCGATCATATAAACATAATATGGCTAATAATATGAGTTTATGTTGATAATAATAAGAGTAATAAGTATAGTAAATGTCGTGCTATCAATCATATCTGCATAATATTGTTAATAATATGAGTTAGATTGATAATAGTGAGTGTAATAAGTACAGTAATTGTCGTTCTATCGATAATATAAGCATAATATGTCTAATAATATGAGTTAGATTGATAATAATAAGAGTAGTGAGTATAGTAATTGTCGTTCTATCGATCATATAAGCATAATATGGCTAATAATATGAGTTAGATTGATAATAATAACAGTAATAAGTACAGTAATTGTCGTTCTATCGATAATATAAGCATAATATGGCTAATAATATGAGTTAGATCGATAATGATAAGAGTAATAAGTACAGTAATTGTCGTTCTATCGATCATATAAGCATAATATGGCTAATAATATGAGATAGATTGATAATAATAAGAGTAATAAGTATAGTAATTGTCGTTCTATCGATCATATAAGCATAATATGGTTAATAATATGAGTTAGATTGATAATAATAAGAGTAATAAGTATAGTAATTGTCGTTCTATCGATCATATAAGCATAATATGGCTAATAATATGAGTTAGATTGATAATAATAAGAGTAATAAGTATAGTAATTGTCGTTCTATCGATCATATAAGCATAATATGGCTAATAATATGAGTTAGATTGATAATAATAAGAGTAATAAGTATAGTAATTGTCGTTCTATCGATCATATCTGCATAATATGGCTAATAATATGAGTTAGGTTGATAATAATAAGAGTAATAAGTATAGTAAATGTCTTGCTATCGATCATATAAGCATAATATGGCTAATAATATGAGTAAGATTTATAATAATAATAGTAATATGTATAGTAATTGTCGTTCTATCGATCATTTAAGCATAATATGGCTAGTAATGTAAGTTAGATTGATAATAATAAGAGTAATAAGTATAGTAATTGTCGTTCTATCGATCATATAAGCATAATACGGCTAGTAATATGAGTTAGATTGATAATAATAAGAGTAATAAGTATAGTAATTGTAGTTCTATCGATCGTATCTGCATAATATGCTTAATAATATGAGTTAGATTCATAATAATAAGAGTAATAAGTATAGTAATTTTCGTTCTATCGATCATTTAAGCATAATACGGCTAATAATATGAGTTAGATTGATAATAATAAGAGTAATAAGTATAGTAATTGTCGTTCTATCGATCATTTAAGCATAATATGGCTGGTAATATGAGTTAGATTGATAATAATAAGAGTAATAAGTATAGTAATTGTTGTTCTATCGATCGTATAAGCATAATATGGCTGATAATATGAGTTAGATTGATAATAATAAGAGTAATAAGTATAGTAATTGTCGTTCTATCGATCATTAAATCATAATATGGCTAGTAATATAAGTTAGATTGATAATAATGAGAGTAATAAGTATAGTAATTGTCGTTCTATCGATCATATAAGCATAATATGGTTAATAATATGAGTTAGATTGATAATAACAAGAGTAATAAGTATAGTAATTGTCGTTCTATCGATCATATAAGCATAATATGGCTAATAATATGAGTAAGATTGATAATAATAATAGTAATAAGTATAGTAATTGTCGTTCTATCGATCATATAAGCATAATACGGCTAAAAATATGAGTTAGATTGATAATAATACGAGTAATGAGTATAGTAATTGTCGTTCTATCGATCATTTAAGCATAATATGGCTAATAATATGAGTTGGATTGATAATAAGAAGAGTAATGAGTATAGTAATTGTAGTTCTATCGATCGTATCTGCATAATATGGTTAATAATATGAGTTAGATTCATAATAATAAGAGTAATAAGTATAGTAATTGTAGTTCTATCGATCGTATCTGCATAATATGGTTAATAATATGAGTTAGATTCATAATAATAAGAGTAATAAGTATAGTAATTGTCGTTCTATCGATCATTTAAGCATAATATGGCTAATAATATGAGTTAGGTTGATAAAAATAAGAATAATAAGAATAGTAATTGTTGTTCTATCGATCATATAAACATAATATGGCTAATAATATGAGTTTATGTTGATAATAATAAGAGTAATAAGTATAGTAAATGTCGTGCTATCAATCATATCTGCATAATATTGTTAATAATATGAGTTAGATTGATAATAGTGAGTGTAATAAGTACAGTAATTGTCGTTCTATCGATAATATAAGCATAATATGTCTAATAATATGAGTTAGATTGATAATAATAAGAGTAGTGAGTATAGTAATTGTCGTTCTATCGATCATATAAGCATAATATGGCTAATAATATGAGTTAGATTGATAATAATAACAGTAATAAGTACAGTAATTGTCGTTCTATCGATAATATAAGCATAATATGGCTAATAATATGAGTTAGATCGATAATGATAAGAGTAATAAGTACAGTAATTGTCGTTCTATCGATCATATAAGCATAATATGGCTAATAATATGAGATAGATTGATAATAATAAGAGTAATAAGTATAGTAATTGTCGTTCTATCGATCATATAAGCATAATATGGTTAATAATATGAGTTAGATTGATAATAATAAGAGTAATAAGTATAGTAATTGTCGTTCTATCGATCATATAAGCATAATATGGCTAATAATATGAGTTAGATTGATAATAGTAAGTGTAATAAGTATAGTAATTGTCGTTCTATCGATCACATATGCATAATATGGCTAATAATAGGAGTTAGATTGATAATAATAACAGTAATAAGTACAGTAATTGTCGTTCTATCGATAATATAAGCATAATATGGCTAATAATATGAGTTAGATCGATAATAATAAGAGTAGTGAGTATAGTAATTGTCGTTCTATCGATCATATAAGCATAATATGGCTAATAATATGAGATAGATTGATAATAATAAGAGTAATAAGTATAGTAATTGTCGTTCTATCGATCATTTAAGCATAATATGGCTGGTAATATGAGTTAGATTGATAATAATAAGAGTAATAAGTATAGTAATTGTCGTTCTATCGATCATTTAATCATAATATGGCTAGTAATATAAGTTAGATTGATAATAATAAGAGTAATAAGTATAGTAATTGTCGTTCTATCGATCATATAAGCATAATATGGTTAATAATATGAGTTAGATTGATAATAATAAGAGTAATAAGTATAGTAATTGTCGTTCTATCGATCATATAAGCATAATATGGCTAATAATATGAGTAAGATTGATAATAATAATAGTAATAAGTATAGTAATTGTCGTTCTATCGATCATATAAGCATAATACGGCTAAAAATATGAGTTAGATTGATAATAATACGAGTAATGAGTATAGTAATTGTCGTTCTATCGATCATTTAAGCATAATATGGCTAATAATATGAGTTAGATTGATAATAATAAGAGTAATGAGTATAGTAATTGTAGTTCTATCGATCGTATCTGCATAATATGGTTAATAATATGAGTTAGATTCATAATAATAAGAGTAATAAGTATAGTAATTGTCGTTCTATCGATCATATATGCATAATATGGCTAATAATATGAGTTAGATTGATAATAGTAAGTGTAATAAGTATAGTAATTGTCGTTCTATCGATCACATATGCATAATATGGCTAATAATAGGAGTTAGATTGATAATAATAACAGTAATAAGTACAGTAATTGTCGTTCTATCGATAATATAAGCATAATATGGCTAATAATATGAGTTAGATCGATAATAATAAGAGTAGTGAGTATAGTAATTGTCGTTCTATCGATCATATAAGCATAATATGGCTAATAATATGAGATAGATTGATAATAATAAGAGTAATAAGTATAGTAATTGTCGTTCTATCGATCATTTAAGCATAATATGGCTGGTAATATGAGTTAGATTGATAATAATAAGAGTAATAAGTATAGTAATTGTCGTTCTATCGATCATTTAATCATAATATGGCTAGTAATATAAGTTAGATTGATAATAATAAGAGTAATAAGTATAGTAATTGTCGTTCTATCGATCATATAAGCATAATATGGTTAATAATATGAGTTAGATTGATAATAATAAGAGTAATAAGTATAGTAATTGTCGTTCTATCGATCATATAAGCATAATATGGCTAATAATATGAGTAAGATTGATAATAATAATAGTAATAAGTATAGTAATTGTCGTTCTATCGATCATATAAGCATAATACGGCTAAAAATATGAGTTAGATTGATAATAATACGAGTAATGAGTATAGTAATTGTCGTTCTATCGATCATTTAAGCATAATATGGCTAATAATATGAGTTAGATTGATAATAATAAGAGTAATGAGTATAGTAATTGTATTTCTATCGATCGTATCTGCATAATATGGTTAATAATATGAGTTAGATTCATAATAATAAGAGTAATAAGTATAGTAATTGTCGTTCTATCGATCATATATGCATAATATGGCTAATAATATGAGTTAGATTGATAATAGTAAGTGTAATAAGTATAGTAATTGTCGTTCTATCGATCACATATGCATAATATGGCTAATAATATGAGTTAGATTGATAATAATAACAGTAATAAGTACAGTAATTGTCGTTCTATCGATAATATAAGCATAATATGGCTAATAATATTAGTTAGATCGATAATGATAAGAGTAATAAGTACAGTAATTGTCGTTCTATCGATCATATAAGCATAATATGGCTAATAATATGAGTTAGATTGATAATAGTAAGTGTAATAAGTATAGTAATTGTCGTTCTATCGATCATTTAATCATAATATGGCTAGTAATATAAGTTAGATTGATAATAATAAGAGTAATAAGTATAGTAATTGTCGTTCTATCGATCATATAAGCATAATATGGTTAATAATATGAGTTAGATTGATAATAATAAGAGTAATAAGTATAGTAATTGTCGTTCTATCGATCATATATGCATAATATGGCTAATAATATGAGTTAGATTGATAATAGTAAGTGTAATAAGTATAGTAATTGTCGTTCTATCGATCACATATGCATAATATGGCTAATAATATGAGTTAGATTGATAATAATAACAGTAATAAGTACAGTAATTGTCGTTCTATCGATAATATAAGCATAATATGGCTAATAATATTAGTTAGATCGATAATGATAAGAGTAATAAGTACAGTAATTGTCGTTCTATCGATCATATAAGCATAATATGGCTAATAATATGAGATAGATTGATAATAATAAGAGTAATAAGTATAGTAATTGTCGTTCTATCGATCATTTAAGCATAATATGGCTGGTAATATGAGTTAGATTGATAATAATAAGAGTAATAAGTATAGTAATTGTCGTTCTATCGATCATTTAATCATAATATGGCTAGTAATATAAGTTAGATTGATAATAATAAGAGTAATAAGTATAGTAATTGTCGTTCTATCGATCATATAAGCATAATATGGTTAATAATATGAGTTAGATTGATAATAATAAGAGTAATAAGTATAGTAATTGTCGTTCTATCGATCATATAAGCATAATATGGCTAATAATATGAGTAAGATTGATAATAATAATAGTAATAAGTATAGTAATTGTCGTTCTATCGATCATATAAGCATAATACGGCTAAAAATATGAGTTAGATTGATAATAATACGAGTAATGAGTATAGTAATTGTCGTTCTATCGATCATTTAAGCATAATATGGCTAATAATATGAGTTAGATTGATAATAATAAGAGTAATGAGTATAGTAATTGTAGTTCTATCGATCGTATCTGCATAATATGGTTAATAATATGAGTTAGATTCATAATAATAAGAGTAATAAGTATAGTAATTGTCGTTCTATCGATCATTTAAGCATAATATGGCTAATAATATGAGTTAGGTTGATAAAAATAAGAATAATAAGAATAGTAATTGTTGTTCTATCGATCATATAAACATAATATGGCTAATAATATGAGTTTATGTTGATAATAATAAGAGTAATAAGTATAGTAAATGTCGTGCTATCAATCATATCTGCATAATATTGTTAATAATATGAGTTAGATTGATAATAGTGAGTGTAATAAGTACAGTAATTGTCGTTCTATCGATAATATAAGCATAATATGTCTAATAATATGAGTTAGATTGATAATAATAAGAGTAGTGAGTATAGTAATTGTCGTTCTATCGATCATATAAGCATAATATGGCTAATAATATGAGTTAGATTGATAATAATAACAGTAATAAGTACAGTAATTGTCGTTCTATCGATAATATAAGCATAATATGGCTAATAATATGAGTTAGATCGATAATGATAAGAGTAATAAGTACAGTAATTGTCGTTCTATCGATCATATAAGCATAATATGGCTAATAATATGAGATAGATTGATAATAATAAGAGTAATAAGTATAGTAATTGTCGTTCTATCGATCATATAAGCATAATATGGTTAATAATATGAGTTAGATTGATAATAATAAGAGTAATAAGTATAGTAATTGTCGTTCTATCGATCATATAAGCATAATATGGCTAATAATATGAGTTAGATTGATAATAATAACAGTAATAAGTACAGTAATTGTCGTTCTATCGATAATATAAGCATAATATGGCTAATAATATGAGTTAGATCGATAATAATAAGAGTAGTGAGTATAGTAATTGTCGTTCTATCGATCATATAAGCATAATATGGCTAATAATATGAGATAGATTGATAATAATAAGAGTAATAAGTATAGTAATTGTCGTTCTATCGATCATTTAAGCATAATATGGCTGGTAATATGAGTTAGATTGATAATAATAAGAGTAATAAGTATAGTAATTGTCGTTCTATCGATCATTTAATCATAATATGGCTAGTAATATAAGTTAGATTGATAATAATAAGAGTAATAAGTATAGTAATTGTCGTTCTATCGATCATATAAGCATAATATGGTTAATAATATGAGTTAGATTGATAATAATAAGAGTAATAAGTATAGTAATTGTCGTTCTATCGATCATATAAGCATAATATGGCTAATAATATGAGTAAGATTGATAATAATAATAGTAATAAGTATAGTAATTGTCGTTCTATCGATCATATAAGCATAATACGGCTAAAAATATGAGTTAGATTGATAATAATACGAGTAATGAGTATAGTAATTGTCGTTCTATCGATCATTTAAGCATAATATGGCTAATAATATGAGTTAGATTGATAATAATAAGAGTAATGAGTATAGTAATTGTAGTTCTATCGATCGTATCTGCATAATATGGTTAATAATATGAGTTAGATTCATAATAGTAAGAGTAATAAGTATAGTAATTGTCGTTCTATCGATCATATAAGCATAATATGGCTAATAATATGAGTTAGGTTGATAAAAATAAGAATAATAAGAATAGTAATTGTTGTTCTATCGATCATATAAACATAATATGGCTAATAATATGAGTTTATGTTGATAATAATAAGAGTAATAAGTATAGTAAATGTCGTGCTATCAATCATATCTGCATAATATTGTTAATAATATGAGTTAGATTGATAATAGTGAGTGTAATAAGTACAGTAATTGTCGTTCTATCGATAATATAAGCATAATATGTCTAATAATATGAGTTAGATTGATAATAATAAGAGTAGTGAGTATAGTAATTGTCGTTCTATCGATCATATAAGCATAATATGGCTAATAATATGAGTTAGATTAATAATAATAACAGTAATAAGTACAGTAATTGTCGTTCTATCGATAATATAAGCATAATATGGCTAATAATATGAGTTAGATCGATAATAATAAGAGTAGTGAGTATAGTAATTGTCGTTCTATCGATCATATAAGCATAATATGGCTAATAATATGAGATAGATTGATAATAATAAGAGTAATAAGTATAGTAATTGTCGTTCTATCGATCATTTAAGCATAATATGGCTGGTAATATGAGTTAGATTGATAATAATAAGAGTAATAAGTATAGTAATTGTCGTTCTATCGATCATTTAATCATAATATGGCTAGTAATATAAGTTAGATTGATAATAATAAGAGTAATAAGTATAGTAATTGTCGTTCTATCGATCATATAAGCATAATATGGTTAATAATATGAGTTAGATTGATAATAATAAGAGTAATAAGTATAGTAATTGTCGTTCTATCGATCATATAAGCATAATATGGCTAATAATATGAGTAAGATTGATAATAATAATAGTAATAAGTATAGTAATTGTCGTTCTATCGATCATATAAGCATAATACGGCTAAAAATATGAGTTAGATTGATAATAATACGAGTAATGAGTATAGTAATTGTCGTTCTATCGATCATTTAAGCATAATATGGCTAATAATATGAGTTAGATTGATAATAATAAGAGTAATGAGTATAGTAATTGTAGTTCTATCGATCGTATCTGCATAATATGGTTAATAATATGAGTTAGATTCATAATAATAAGAGTAATAAGTATAGTAATTGTCGTTCTATCGATCATATATGCATAATATGGCTAATAATATGAGTTAGATTGATAATAGTAAGTGTAATAAGTATAGTAATTGTCGTTCTATCGATCACATATGCATAATATGGCTAATAATAGGAGTTAGATTGATAATAATAACAGTAATAAGTACAGTAATTGTCGTTCTATCGATAATATAAGCATAATATGGCTAATAATATGAGTTAGATCGATAATAATAAGAGTAGTGAGTATAGTAATTGTCGTTCTATCGATCATATAAGCATAATATGGCTAATAATATGAGATAGATTGATAATAATAAGAGTAATAAGTATAGTAATTGTCGTTCTATCGATCATTTAAGCATAATATGGCTGGTAATATGAGTTAGATTGATAATAATAAGAGTAATAAGTATAGTAATTGTCGTTCTATCGATCATTTAATCATAATATGGCTAGTAATATAAGTTAGATTGATAATAATAAGAGTAATAAGTATAGTAATTGTCGTTCTATCGATCATATAAGCATAATATGGTTAATAATATGAGTTAGATTGATAATAATAAGAGTAATAAGTATAGTAATTGTCGTTCTATCGATCATATAAGCATAATATGGCTAATAATATGAGTAAGATTGATAATAATAATAGTAATAAGTATAGTAATTGTCGTTCTATCGATCATATAAGCATAATACGGCTAAAAATATGAGTTAGATTGATAATAATACGAGTAATGAGTATAGTAATTGTCGTTCTATCGATCACTTAAGCATAATATGGCTAATAATATGAGTTAGATTGATAATAATAAGAGTAATGAGTATAGTAATTGTATTTCTATCGATCGTATCTGCATAATATGGTTAATAATATGAGTTAGATTCATAATAATAAGAGTAATAAGTATAGTAATTGTCGTTCTATCGATCATATATGCATAATATGGCTAATAATATGAGTTAGATTGATAATAGTAAGTGTAATAAGTATAGTAATTGTCGTTCTATCGATCACATATGCATAATATGGCTAATAATATGAGTTAGATTGATAATAATAACAGTAATAAGTACAGTAATTGTCGTTCTATCGATAATATAAGCATAATATGGCTAATAATATTAGTTAGATCGATAATGATAAGAGTAATAAGTACAGTAATTGTCGTTCTATCGATCATATAAGCATAATATGGCTAATAATATGAGTTAGATTGATAATAGTAAGTGTAATAAGTATAGTAATTGTCGTTCTATCGATCATTTAATCATAATATGGCTGGTAATATGAGTTAGATTGATAATAATAAGAGTAATAAGTATAGTAATTGTCGTTCTATCGATCATTTAATCATAATATGGCTAGTAATATAAGTTAGATTGATAATAATAAGAGTAATAAGTATAGTAATTGTCGTTCTATCGATCATATAAGCATAATATGGTTAATAATATGAGTTAGATTGATAATAATAAGAGTAATAAGTATAGTAATTGTCGTTCTATCGATCATATAAGCATAATATGGCTAATAATATGAGTAAGATTGATAATAATAATAGTAATAAGTATAGTAATTGTCGTTCTATCGATCATATAAGCATAATACGGCTAAAAATATGAGTTAGATTGATAATAATACGAGTAATGAGTATAGTAATTGTCGTTCTATCGATCATTTAAGCATAATATGGCTAATAATATGAGTTAGATTGATAATAATAAGAGTAATGAGTATAGTAATTGTAGTTCTATCGATCGTATCTGCATAATATGGTTAATAATATGAGTTAGATTCATAATAATAAGAGTAATAAGTATAGTAATTGTCGTTCTATCGATCATTTAAGCATAATATGGCTAATAATATGAGTTAGGTTGATAAAAATAAGAATAATAAGAATAGTAATTGTTGTTCTATCGATCATATAAACATAATATGGCTAATAATATGAGTTTATGTTGATAATAATAAGAGTAATAAGTATAGTAAATGTCGTGCTATCAATCATATCTGCATAATATTGTTAATAATATGAGTTAGACTGATAATAGTGAGTGTAATAAGTACAGTAATTGTCGTTCTATCGATAATATAAGCATAATATGTCTAATAATATGAGTTAGATTGATAATAATAAGAGTAGTGAGTATAGTAATTGTCGTTCTATCGATCATATAAGCATAATATGGCTAATAATATGAGTTAGATTGATAATAATAACAGTAATAAGTACAGTAATTGTCGTTCTATCGATAATATAAGCATAATATGGCTAATAATATGAGTTAGATCGATAATGATAAGAGTAATAAGTACAGTAATTGTCGTTCTATCGATCATATAAGCATAATATGGCTAATAATATGAGATAGATTGATAATAATAAGAGTAATAAGTATAGTAATTGTCGTTCTATCGATCATATAAGCATAATATGGTTAATAATATGAGTTAGATTGATAATAATAAGAGTAATAAGTATAGTAATTGTCGTTCTATCGATCATATAAGCATAATATGGCTAATAATATGAGTTAGATTGATAATAATAACAGTAATAAGTACAGTAATTGTCGTTCTATCGATAATATAAGCATAATATGGCTAATAATATGAGTTAGATCGATAATAATAAGAGTAGTGAGTATAGTAATTGTCGTTCTATCGATCATATAAGCATAATATGGCTAATAATATGAGATAGATTGATAATAATAAGAGTAATAAGTATAGTAATTGTCGTTCTATCGATCATTTAAGCATAATATGGCTGGTAATATGAGTTAGATTGATAATAATAAGAGTAATAAGTATAGTAATTGTCGTTCCATCGATCATTTAATCATAATATGGCTAGTAATATAAGTTAGATTGATAATAATAAGAGTAATAAGTATAGTAATTGTCGTTCTATCGATCATATAAGCATAATATGGTTAATAATATGAGTTAGATTGATAATAATAAGAGTAATAAGTATAGTAATTGTCGTTCTATCGATCATATAAGCATAATATGGCTAATAATATGAGTAAGATTGATAATAATAATAGTAATAAGTATAGTAATTGTCGTTCTATCGATCATATAAGCATAATACGGCTAAAAATATGAGTTAGATTGATAATAATACGAGTAATGAGTATAGTAATTGTCGTTCTATCGATCATTTAAGCATAATATGGCTAATAATATGAGTTAGATTGATAATAATAAGAGTAATGAGTATAGTAATTGTAGTTCTATCGATCGTATCTGCATAATATGGTTAATAATATGAGTTAGATTCATAATAATAAGAGTAATAAGTATAGTAATTGTCGTTCTATCGATCATATAAGCATAATATGGCTAATAATATGAGTTAGGTTGATAAAAATAAGAATAATAAGAATAGTAATTGTTGTTCTATCGATCATATAAACATAATATGGCTAATAATATGAGTTTATGTTGATAATAATAAGAGTAATAAGTATAGTAAATGTCGTGCTATCAATCATATCTGCATAATATTGTTAATAATATGAGTTAGATTGATAATAGTGAGTGTAATAAGTACAGTAATTGTCGTTCTATCGATAATATAAGCATAATATGTCTAATAATATGAGTTAGATTGATAATAATAAGAGTAGTGAGTATAGTAATTGTCGTTCTATCGATCATATAAGCATAATATGGCTAATAATATGAGTTAGATTGATAATAATAACAGTAATAAGTACAGTAATTGTCGTTCTATCGATAATATAAGCATAATATGGCTAATAATATGAGTTAGATCGATAATGATAAGAGTAATAAGTACAGTAATTGTCGTTCTATCGATCATATAAGCATAATATGGCTAATAATATGAGATAGATTGATAATAATAAGAGTAATAAGTATAGTAATTGTCGTTCTATCGATCATATAAGCATAATATGGTTAATAATATGAGTTAGATTGATAATAATAAGAGTAATAAGTATAGTAATTGTCGTTCTATCGATCATATAAGCATAATATGGCTAATAATATGAGTTAGATTGATAATAATAAGAGTAATAAGTATAGTAATTGTCGTTCTATCGATCATTTAAGCATAATATGGCTAGTAATATGAGTTAGATTGATAATAATAAGAGTAATAAGTATAGTAATTGTCGTTCTATCGATCATATCTGCATAATATGGCTAATAATATGAGTTAGGTTGATAATAATAAGAGTAATAAGTATAGTAAATGTCTTGCTATCGATCATATAAGCATAATATGGCTAATAATATGAGTAGGATTTATAATAATAATAGTAATATGTATAGTAATTGTCGTTCTATCGATCATTTAAGCATAATATGGCTAGTAATGTAAGTTAGATTGATAATAATAAGAGTAATAAGTATAGTAATTGTCGTTCTATCGATCATATAAGCATAATACGGCTAGTAATATGAGTTAGATTGATAATAATAAGAGTAATAAGTATAGTAATTGTAGTTCTATCGATCGTATCTGCATAATATGCTTAATAATATGAGTTAGATTCATAATAATAAGAGTAATAAGTATAGTAATTTTCGTTCTATCGATCATTTAAGCATAATACGGCTAATAATATGAGTTAGATTGATAATAATAAGAGTAATAAGTATAGTAATTGTCGTTCTATCGATCATTTAAGCAGAATATGGCTGGTAATATGAGTTAGATTGATAATAATAAGAGTAATAAGTATAGTAATTGTCGTTCTATCGATCGTATAAGCATAATATGGCTGATAATATGAGTTAGATTGATAATAATAAGAGTAATAAGTATAGTAATTGTCGTTCTATCGACCATTTAATCATAATATGGCTAGTAATATAAGTTAGATTGATAATAATAAGAGTAATAAGTATAGTAATTGTCGTTCTATCGATCATATAAGCATAATATGGTTAATAATATGAGTTAGATTGATAATAACAAGAGTAATAAGTATAGTAATTGTCGTTCTATCGATCATATAAGCATAATATGGCTAATAATATGAGTAAGATTGATAATAATAATAGTAATAAGTATAGTAATTGTCGTTCTATCGATCATTTAAGCATAATATGGCTAATAATATGAGTTAGGTTGATAAAAATAAGAATAATAAGTATAGTAATTGTTGTTCTATCGATCATATAAACATAATATGGCTAATAATATGAGTTTATGTTGATAATAATAAGAGTAATAAGTATAGTAAATGTCGTGCTATCAATCATATCTGCATAATATTGTTAATAATATGAGTTAGATTGATAATAGTGAGTGTAATAAGTACAGTAATTGTCGTTCTATCGATAATATAAGCATAATATGTCTAATAATATGAGTTAGATTGATAATAATAAGAGTAGTGAGTATAGTAATTGTCGTTCTATCGATCATATAAGCATAATATGGCTAATAATATGAGTTAGATTGATAATAATAACAGTAATAAGTACAGTAATTGTCGTTCTATCGATAATATAAGCATAATATGTCTAATAATATGAGTTAGATTGATAATAATAAGAGTAGTGAGTATAGTAATTGTCGTTCTATCGATCATATAAGCATAATATGGCTAATAATATGAGTTAGATTGATAATAATAACAGTAATAAGTACAGTAATTGTCGTTAGATCGATAATATAAGCATAATATGGCTAATAATATGAGTTAGATCGATAATGATAAGAGTAATAAGTACAGTAATTGTCGTTCTATCGATCATATATGCATAATATGGCTAATAATATGAGTTAGATTGATAATAGTAAGTGTAATAAGTATAGTAATTGTCGTTCTATCGATCACATATGCATAATATGGCTAATAATATGAGTTAGATTGATAATAATAACAGTAATAAGTACAGTAATTGTCGTTCTATCGATAATATAAGCATAATATGGCTAATAATATTAGTTAGATCGATAATGATAAGAGTAATAAGTACAGTAATTGTCGTTCTATCGATCATATAAGCATAATATGGCTAATAATATGAGTAAGATTTATAATAATAATAGTAATATGTATAGTAATTGTCGTTCTATCGATCATTTAAGCATAATATGGCTAATAATATGAGTTAGATTGATAATAATAACAGTAATAAGTACAGTAATTGTCGTTCTATCGATAATATAAGCATAATATGGCTAATAATATGAGTTAGATCGATAATGATAAGAGTAATAAGTACAGTAATTGTCGTTCTATCGATCATATATGCATAATATGGCTAATAATATGAGTTAGATTGATAATAGTAAGTGTAATAAGTATAGTAATTGTCGTTCTATCGATCATATATGCATAATATGGTTAATAATATGAGTTAGATTGATAATAATAAGAGTAATAAGTATAGTAATTGTCGTTCTATCGATCATATAAGCATAATATGGCTAATAATATGAGTAAGATTGATAATAATAATAGTAATAAGTATAGTAATTGTCGTTCTATCGATCATATAAGCATAATACGGCTAAAAATATGAGTTAGATTGATAATAATACGAGTAATGAGTATAGTAATTGTCGTTCTATCGATCATTTAAGCATAATATGGCTAATAATATGAGTTAGATTGATAATAATAAGAGTAATGAGTATAGTAATTGTAGTTCTATCGATCGTATCTGCATAATATGGTTAATAATATGAGTTAGATTCATAATAATAAGAGTAATAAGTATAGTAATTGTCGTTCTATCGATCATATAAGCATAATATGGCTAATAATATGAGTTAGGTTGATAAAAATAAGAATAATAAGAATAGTAATTGTTGTTCTATCGATCATATAAACATAATATGGCTAATAATATGAGTTTATGTTGATAATAATAAGAGTAATAAGTATAGTAAATGTCGTGCTATCAATCATATCTGCATAATATTGTTAATAATATGAGTTAGATTGATAATAGTGAGTGTAATAAGTACAGTAATTGTCGTTCTATCGATAATATAAGCATAATATGTCTAATAATATGAGTTAGATTGATAATAATAAGAGTAGTGAGTATAGTAATTGTCGTTCTATCGATCATATAAGCATAATATGGCTAATAATATGAGTTAGATTGATAATAATAACAGTAATAAGTACAGTAATTGTCGTTCTATCGATAATATAAGCATAATATGGCTAATAATATGAGTTGGATCGATAATGATAAGAGTAATAAGTACAGTAATTGTCGTTCTATCGATCATATAAGCATAATATGGCTAATAATATGAGATAGATTGATAATAATAAGAGTAATAAGTATAGTAATTGTCGTTCTATCGATCATATAAGCATAATATGGTTAATAATATGAGTTAGATTGATAATAATAAGAGTAATAAGTATAGTAAATGTCTTGCTATCGATCATATAAGCATAATATGGCTAATAATATGAGTAAGATTTATAATAATAATAGTAATATGTATAGTAATTGTCGTTCTATCGATCATTTAAGCATAATATGGCTAGTAATGTAAGTTAGATTGATAATAATAAGAGTAATAAGTATAGTAATTGTCGTTCTATCGATCATATAAGCATAATACGGCTAGTAATATGAGTTAGATTGATAATAATAAGAGTAATAAGTATAGTAATTGTAGTTCTATCGATCGTATCTGCATAATATGCTTAATAATATGAGTTAGATTCATAATAATAAGAGTAATAAGTATAGTAATTTTCGTTCTATCGATCATTTAAGCATAATACGGCTAATAATATGAGTTAGATTGATAATAATAAGAGTAATAAGTATAGTAATTGTCGTTCTATCGATCATTTAAGCATAATATGGCTGGTAATATGAGTTAGATTGATAATAATAAGAGTAATAAGTATAGTAATTGTTGTTCTATCGATCGTATAAGCATAATATGGCTGATAATATGAGTTAGATTGATAATAATAAGAGTAATAAGTATAGTAATTGTCGTTCTATCGATCATTTAATCATAATATGGCTAGTAATATAAGTTAGATTGATAATAATAAGAGTAATAAGTATAGTAATTGTCGTTCTATCGATCATATAAGCATAATATGGTTAATAATATGAGTTAGATTGATAATAACAAGAGTAATAAGTATAGTAATTGTCGTTCTATCGATCATATAAGCATAATATGGCTAATAATATGAGTAAGATTGATAATAATAATAGTAATAAGTATAGTAATTGTCGTTCTATCGATCATATAAGCATAATACGGCTAAAAATATGAGTTAGATTGATAATAATACGAGTAATGAGTATAGTAATTGTCGTTCTATCGATCATTTAAGCATAATATGGCTAATAATATGAGTTGGATTGATAATAAGAAGAGTAATGAGTATAGTAATTGTAGTTCTATCGATCGTATCTGCATAATATGGTTAATAATATGAGTTAGATTCATAATAATAAGAGTAATAAGTATAGTAATTGTCGTTCTATCGATCATTTAAGCATAATATGGCTAATAATATGAGTTAGGTTGATAAAAATAAGAATAATAAGTATAGTAATTGTTGTTCTATCGATCATATAAACATAATATGGCTAATAATATGAGTTTATGTTGATAATAATAAGAGTAATAAGTATAGTAAATGTCGTGCTATCAATCATATCTGCATAATATTGTTAATAATATGAGTTAGATTGATAATAGTGAGTGTAATAAGTACAGTAATTGTCGTTCTATCGATAATATAAGCATAATATGTCTAATAATATGAGTTAGATTGATAATAATAAGAGTAGTGAGTATAGTAATTGTCGTTCTATCGATCATATAAGCATAATATGGCTAATAATATGAGTTAGATTGATAATAATAACAGTAATAAGTACAGTAATTGTCGTTCTATCGATAATATAAGCATAATATGGCTAATAATATGAGTTAGATCGATAATGATAAGAGTAATAAGTACAGTAATTGTCGTTCTATCGATCATATAAGCATAATATGGCTAATAATATGAGATAGATTGATAATAATAAGAGTAATAAGTATAGTAATTGTCGTTCTATCGATCATATAAGCATAATATGGTTAATAATATGAGTTAGATTGATAATAATAAGAGTAATAAGTATAGTAATTGTCGTTCTATCGATCATATAAGCATAATATGGCTAATAATATGAGTTAGATTGATAATAATAAGAGTAATAAGTATAGTTATTGTCGTTCTATCGATCATTTAAGCATAATATGGCTAGTAATATGAGTTAGATTGATAATAATAAGAGTAATAAGTATAGTAATTGTCGTTCTATCGATCATATCTGCATAATATGGCTAATAATATGAGTTAGGTTGATAATAATAAGAGTAATAAGTATAGTAAATGTCGTGCTATCGATCATATAAGCATAATATGGCTAATAATATGAGTAAGATTTATAATAATAATAGTAATATGTATAGTAATTGACGTTCTATCGATCATTTAAGCATAATATGGCTAGTAATGTAAGTTAGATTGATAATAATAAGAGTAATAAGTATAGTAATTGTCGTTCTATCGATCATATAAGCATAATACGGCTAGTAATATGAGTTAGATTGATAATAATAAGAGTAATAAGTATAGTAATTGTAGTTCTATCGATCGTATCTGCATAATATGCTTAATATTATGAGTTAGATTCATAATAATAAGAGTAATAAGTATAGTAATTTTCGTTCTATCGATCATTTAAGCATAATACGGCTAATAATATGAGTTAGATTGATAATAAGAAGAGTAATAAGTATAGTAATTGTAGTTCTATCGATCGTATCTGCATAATATGCTTAATAATATGAGTTAGATTCATAATAATAAGAGTAATAAGTATAGTAATTGTCGTTCTATCGATCATTTAAGCATAATATGGCTAATAATATGAGTTAGGTTGATAATAGTAAGAGTAGTGAGTATAGTAATTGTCGTTCTATCGATCATATAAGCATAATATGGCTAATAATATGAGTTAGATTGATAATAGTAGGTGTAATAAGTATAGTAATTGTCGTTCTATCGATCATATATGCATAATATGACTAATAATATGAGTTAGATTGATAATAACAACAGCAATAAGTACATTAATTGTAGTTCTATCGATAATATAAGCATAATATGGCTAATAATATGAGTTAGGTTGATAATAATAAGAGTAATAAGTATAGTAAATGTCGTGCTATCGATCATATCTGCATAATATGGTGAATAATATGAGTTAGATTGATAATAATAATAGTAATAAGTATAGTAATTGTCGTTCTATCGATCATTTAAGCATAATATGGCTAATAATATGAGTTAAATTGATAATAATAACAGTAATAAGTACAGTAATTGTCGTTCTATCGATAATATAAGCATAATAATGTTAATAATATGAGTTAGATTGATAATAATAAGAGTAATAAGTATAGTAATTGTCGTTCTATCGATCATATAAGCATAATATGGCTAATAATATGAGTAAGATTGATAATAATAATAGTAATAAGTATAGTAATTGTCGTTCTATCGATCATATAAGCATAATACGGCTAAAAATATGAGTTAGATTGATAATAATACGAGTAATGAGTATAGTAATTGTCGTTCTATCGATCATTTAAGCATAATATGGCTAATAATATGAGTTAGATTGATAATAATAAGAGTAATGAGTATAGTAATTGTAGTTCTATCGATCGTATCTGCATAATATGGTTAATAATATGAGTTAGATTCATAATAATAAGAGTAATAAGTATAGTAATTGTCGTTCTATCGATCATTTAAGCATAATATGGCTAATAATATGAGTTAGGTTGATAAAAATAAGAATAATAAGTATAGTAATTGTTGTTCTATCGATCATATAAACATAATATGGCTAATAATATGAGTTTATGTTGATAATAATAAGAGTAATAAGTATAGTAAATGTCGTGCTATCAATCATATCTGCATAATATTGTTAATAATATGAGTTAGATTGATAATAGTGAGTGTAATAAGTACAGTAATTGTCGTTCTATCGATAATATAAGCATAATATGTCTAATAATATGAGTTAGATTGATAATAATAAGAGTAGTGAGTATAGTAATTGTCGTTCTATCGATCATATAAGCATAATATGGCTAATAATATGAGTTAGATTGATAATAATAACAGTAATAAGTACAGTAATTGTCGTTCTATCGATAATATAAGCATAATATGGCTAATAATATGAGTTAGATCGATAATGATAAGAGTAATAAGTACAGTAATTGTCGTTCTATCGATCATATATGCATAATATGGCTAATAATATGAGTTAGATTGATAATAGTAAGTGTAATAAGTATAGTAATTGTCGTTCTATCGATCACATATGCATAATATGGCTAATAATATGAGTTAGATTGATAATAATAACAGTAATAAGTACAGTAATTGTCGTTCTATCGATAATATAAGCATAATATGGCTAATAATATTAGTTAGATCGATAATGATAAGAGTAATAAGTACAGTAATTGTCGTTCTATCGATCATATAAGCATAATATGGCTAATAATATGAGATAGATTGATAATAATAAGAGTAATAAGTATAGTAATTGTCGTTCTATCGATCATTTAAGCATAATATGGCTGGTAATATGAGTTAGATTGATAATAATAAGAGTAATAAGTATAGTAATTGTCGTTCTATCGATCATTTAATCATAATATGGCTAGTAATATAAGTTAGATTGATAATAATAAGAGTAATAAGTATAGTAATTGTCGTTCTATCGATCATATAAGCATAATATGGTTAATAATATGAGTTAGATTGATAATAATAAGAGTAATAAGTATAGTAATTGTCGTTCTATCGATCATATAAGCATAATATGGCTAATAATATGAGTAAGATTGATAATAATAATAGTAATAAGTATAGTAATTGTCGTTCTATCGATCATATAAGCATAATACGGCTAAAAATATGAGTTAGATTGATAATAATACGAGTAATGAGTATAGTAATTGTCGTTCTATCGATCATTTAAGCATAATATGGCTAATAATATGAGTTAGATTGATAATAATAAGAGTAATGAGTATAGTAATTGTAGTTCTATCGATCGTATCTGCATAATATGGTTAATAATATGAGTTAGATTCATAATAATAAGAGTAATAAGTATAGTAATTGTCGTTCTATCGATCATTTAAGCATAATATGGCTAATAATATGAGTTAGGTTGATAAAAATAAGAATAATAAGAATAGTAATTGTTGTTCTATCGATCATATAAACATAATATGGCTAATAATATGAGTTTATGTTGATAATAATAAGAGTAATAAGTATAGTAAATGTCGTGCTATCAATCATATCTGCATAATATTGTTAATAATATGAGTTAGATTGATAATAGTGAGTGTAATAAGTACAGTAATTGTCGTTCTATCGATAATATAAGCATAATATGTCTAATAATATGAGTTAGATTGATAATAATAAGAGTAGTGAGTATAGTAATTGTCGTTCTATCGATCATATAAGCATAATATGGCTAATAATATGAGTTAGATTGATAATAATAACAGTAATAAGTACAGTAATTGTCGTTCTATCGATAATATAAGCATAATATGGCTAATAATATGAGTTAGATCGATAATGATAAGAGTAATAAGTACAGTAATTGTCGTTCTATCGATCATATAAGCATAATATGGCTAATAATATGAGATAGATTGATAATAATAAGAGTAATAAGTATAGTAATTGTCGTTCTATCGATCATATAAGCATAATATGGTTAATAATATGAGTTAGATTGATAATAATAAGAGTAATAAGTATAGTAATTGTCGTTCTATCGATCATATAAGCATAATATGGCTAATAATATGAGTTAGATTGATAATAGTAAGTGTAATAAGTATAGTAATTGTCGTTCTATCGATCACATATGCATAATATGGCTAATAATAGGAGTTAGATTGATAATAATAACAGTAATAAGTACAGTAATTGTCGTTCTATCGATAATATAAGCATAATATGGCTAATAATATGAGTTAGATCGATAATAATAAGAGTAGTGAGTATAGTAATTGTCGTTCTATCGATCATATAAGCATAATATGGCTAATAATATGAGATAGATTGATAATAATAAGAGTAATAAGTATAGTAATTGTCGTTCTATCGATCATTTAAGCATAATATGGCTGGTAATATGAGTTAGATTGATAATAATAAGAGTAATAAGTATAGTAATTGTCGTTCTATCGATCATTTAATCATAATATGGCTAGTAATATAAGTTAGATTGATAATAATAAGAGTAATAAGTATAGTAATTGTCGTTCTGTCGATCATATAAGCATAATATGGTTAATAATATGAGTTAGATTGATAATAATAAGAGTAATGAGTATAGTAATTGTAGTTCTATCGATCGTATCTGCATAATATGGTTAATAATATGAGTTAGATTCATAATAATAAGAGTAATAAGTATAGTAATTGTCGTTCTATCGATCATATATGCATAATATGGCTAATAATATGAGTTAGATTGATAATAGTAAGTGTAATAAGTATAGTAATTGTCGTTCTATCGATCACATATGCATAATATGGCTAATAATAGGAGTTAGATTGATAATAATAACAGTAATAAGTACAGTAATTGTCGTTCTATCGATAATATAAGCATAATATGGCTAATAATATGAGTTAGATCGATAATAATAAGAGTAGTGAGTATAGTAATTGTCGTTCTATCGATCATATAAGCATAATATGGCTAATAATATGAGATAGATTGATAATAATAAGAGTAATAAGTATAGTAATTGTCGTTCTATCGATCATTTAAGCATAATATGGCTGGTAATATGAGTTAGATTGATAATAATAAGAGTAATAAGTATAGTAATTGTCGTTCTATCGATCATTTAATCATAATATGGCTAGTAATATAAGTTAGATTGATAATAATAAGAGTAATAAGTATAGTAATTGTCGTTCTATCGATCATATAAGCATAATATGGTTAATAATATGAGTTAGATTGATAATAATAAGAGTAATAAGTATAGTAATTGTCGTTCTATCGATCATATAAGCATAATATGGCTAATAATATGAGTAAGATTGATAATAATAATAGTAATAAGTATAGTAATTGTCGTTCTATCGATCATATAAGCATAATACGGCTAAAAATATGAGTTAGATTGATAATAATACGAGTAATGAGTATAGTAATTGTCGTTCTATCGATCATTTAAGCATAATATGGCTAATAATATGAGTTAGATTGATAATAATAAGAGTAATGAGTATAGTAATTGTAGTTCTATCGATCGTATCTGCATAATATGGTTAATAATATGAGTTAGATTCATAATAATAAGAGTAATAAGTATAGTAATTGTCGTTCTATCGATCATATATGCATAATATGGCTAATAATATGAGTTAGATTGATAATAGCAAGTGTAATAAGTATAGTAATTGTCGTTCTATCGATCACATATGCATAATATGGCTAATAATATGAGTTAGATTGATAATAATAACAGTAATAAGTACAGTAATTGTCGTTCTATCGATAATATAAGCATAATATGGCTAATAATATTAGTTAGATCGATAATGATAAGAGTAATAAGTACAGTAATTGTCGTTCTATCGATCATTAAAGCATAATATGGCTAATAATATGAGATAGATTGATAATAATAAGAGTAATAAGTATAGTAATTGTCGTTCTATCGATCATTTAAGCATAATATGGCTGGTAATATGAGTTAGATTGATAATAATAAGAGTAATAAGTATAGTAATTGTCGTTCTATCGATCATTTAATCATAATATGGCTAGTAATATAAGTTAGATTGATAATAATAAGAGTAATAAGTATAGTAATTGTCGTTCTATCGATCATATAAGCATAATATGGTTAATAATATGAGTTAGATTGATAATAATAAGAGTAATAAGTATAGTAATTGTCGTTCTATCGATCATATAAGCATAATATGGCTAATAATATGAGTAAGATTGATAATAATAATAGTAATAAGTATAGTAATTGTCGTTCTATCGATCATATAAGCATAATACGGCTAAAAATATGAGTTAGATTGATAATAATACGAGTAATGAGTATAGTAATTGTCGTTCTATCGATCATTTAAGCATAATATGGCTAATAATATGAGTTAGATTGATAATAATAAGAGTAATGAGTATAGTAATTGTAGTTCTATCGATCATTTAAGCATAATATGGCTAATAATATGAGTTAGATTGATAATAATAAGGGTAATAAGTATAGTGATTGTCGTTCTATCGATCAAATTAGCATAATATGGTTAATAATATGAGTTAGATTGATAACAGTGTGTGTAATAAGTATAGTAATTGTCGTTCTGTCGATCATATAAGCATAATATGGCTAATAATATGAGTTAGATTCATAATAATAAGAGTAATAAGTATAGTAATTGTCGTTCTATCGATAATTTAAGCATAATACGGCTAATAATATGAGTTAGATTGATAATAATAAGAGTAATAAGTATAGTAATTGTAGTTCTATCGATCGTATCTGCATAATATGGTTAATAATATGAGTTAGATTCATAATAATAAGAGTAATAAGTATAGTAAATGTCGTGCTATCGATCATATCTGCATAATATGGTTAATAACATGAGTTAGATCGATAATGATAAGAGTAATAAGTATAGTAATTGTCGTTCTATCGATCATTTAAGCATAATATGGTTAATAATATGAGTTAGGTTGATAAAAATAAGAATAATAAGTATAGTAATTGTCGTTTTATCGATCATTTAAGCATAATATGTCTAATAATATGAGTTAGATTGATAATAATAAGGGTAATAAGTATAGTGATTGTCGTTCTATCGATCAAATTAGCATAATATGGTTAATAATGTGAGTTAGATTGATAACAGTGAGTGTAATAAGTATAGTAATTGTCGTTCTGTCGATCATATAAGCATAATATGGCTAATAATATGAGTTTGATTGATAATAATAAGAGTAGTAAGGATAGTAATTGTCGTTCTATCGATCATTTAAGCATAATATGGCTAATAATATGAGTTAGATTGATAATAATAAGAGTAATAAGTATAGTAAATGTCGTGCTATCGATCATATCTGCATAATATGGTTAATAACATGAGTTAGATTGATAATAGTGAGTGTAATAGGTATAGTAATTGTCGTTCTATCGATCATATATGCATAATATGGCTAATAATATGAGTTAGATTGATAATAATAAGAGTAATGAGTATAGTAATTATAGTTCTAACGGTCATATCTGCATAATATGGTTAATAATATGAGTTAGATTCATAATAATAAGAGTAATAAGTATAGTAATTGTCGTTCTGTCGATCATATATGCATAATATGGTTAATAATATGAGTTAGATTGATAATAATAAGAGTAATAAGTATAGTAATTGTCGTTCTATCGATCATATAAGCATAATATGGCTAATAATATGAGTTAGATTGATAATAATAAGAGTAATAAGTATAGTTATTGTCGTTCTATCGATCATATATGCATAATATGGCTAATAATATGAGTTAGATTGATAATAGTAAGAGTAATAAGTATAGTAATTGTCGTTCTATCGATCATATCTGCATAATATGGCTAATAATATGAGTTAGGTTGATAATAATAAGAGTAATAAGTATAGTAAATGACGTGCTATCGATCATATCTGCATAATATGGTGAATAATATGAGTTAGATTGATAATAATAATAGTAATAAGTATAGTAATTGTCGTTCTATCGATCATTTAAGCATAATATGGCTAATAATATGAGTTAAATTGATAATAATAACAGTAATAAGTACAGTAATTTTCGTTCTATCGATAATATAAGCATAATAATGTTAATAATATGAGTTAGATTGATAATAATAAGAGTAATAAGTATAGTAATTGTCGTTCTATCGATCATATAAGCATAATATGGCTAATAATATGAGTAAGATTGATAATAATAATAGTAATAAGTATAGTAATTGTCGTTCTATCGATCATATAAGCATAATACGGCTAAAAATATGAGTTAGATTGATAATAATAAGAGTAGTGAGTATAGTAATTGTCGTTCTATCGATCATATAAGCATAATATGGCTAATAATATGAGTTAGATTGATAATAATAACAGTAATAAGTACAGTAATTGTCGTTCTATCGATAATATAAGCATAATATGGCTAATAATATGAGTTAGATCGATAATGATAAGAGTAATAAGTACAGTAATTGTCGTTCTATCGATCATATATGCATAATATGGCTAATAATATGAGTTAGATTGATAATAGTAAGTGTAATAAGTATAGTAATTGTCGTTCTATCGATCACATATGCATAATATGGCTAATAATATGAGTTAGATTGATAATAATAACAGTAATAAGTACAGTAATTGTCGTTCTATCGATAATATAAGCATAATATGGCTAATAATATTAGTTAGATCGATAATGATAAGAGTAATAAGTACAGTAATTGTCGTTCTATCGATCATATAAGCATAATATGGCTAATAATATGAGATAGATTGATAATAATAAGAGTAATAAGTATAGTAATTGTCGTTCTATCGATCATTTAAGCATAATATGGCTGGTAATATGAGTTAGATTGATAATAATAAGAGTAATAAGTATAGTAATTGTCGTTCTATCGATCATTTAATCATAATATGGCTAGTAATATAAGTTAGATTGATAATAATAAGAGTAATAAGTATAGTAATTGTCGTTCTATCGATCATATAAGCATAATATGGTTAATAATATGAGTTAGATTGATAATAATAAGAGTAATAAGTATAGTAATTGTCGTTCTATCGATCATATAAGCATAATATGGCTAATAATATGAGTAAGATTGATAATAATAATAGTAATAAGTATAGTAATTGTCGTTCTATCGATCATATAAGCATAATATGGTTAATAATATGAGTTAGATTGATAATAATAAGAGTAATAAGTATAGTAATTGTCGTTCTATCGATCATATAAGCATAATATGGCTAATAATATGAGTTAGATTGATAATAATAAGAGTAATAAGTATAGTTATTGTCGTTCTATCGATCATTTAAGCATAATATGGCTAGTAATATGAGTTAGATTGATAATAATAAGAGTAATAAGTATAGTAATTGTCGTTCTATCGATCATATCTGCATAATATGGCTAATAATATGAGTTAGGTTGATAATAATAAGAGTAATAAGTATAGTAAATGTCGTGCTATCGATCATATAAGCATAATATGGCTAATAATATGAGTAAGATTTATAATAATAATAGTAATATGTATAGTAATTGTCGTTCTATCCATCATTTAAGCATAATATGGCTAGTAATGTAAGTTAGATTGATAATAATAAGAGTAATAGGTATAGTAATTGTCGTTCTATCGATCATATAAGCATAATACGGCTAGTAATATGAGTTAGATTGATAATAATAAGAGTAATAAGTATAGTAATTGTAGTTCTATCGATCGTATCTGCATAATATGCTTAATAATATGAGTTAGATTCATAATAATAAGAGTAATAAGTATAGTAATTTTCGTTCTATCGATAATATAAGCATAATATGGCTAATAATATTAGTTAGATCGATAATGATAAGAGTAATAAGTACAGTAATTGTCGTTCTATCGATCATATAAGCATAATATGGCTAATAATATGAGATAGATTGATAATAATAAGAGTAATAAATATAGTAATTGTCGTTCTATCGATCATTTAAGCATAATATGGCTGGTAATATGAGTTAGATTGATAATAATAAGAGTAATAAGTATAGTAATTGTCGTTCTATCGATCATTTAATCATAATATGGCTAGTAATATAAGTTAGATTGATAATAATAAGAGTAATAAGTATAGTAATTGTCGTTCTATCGATCATATAAGCATAATATGGTTAATAATATGAGTTAGATTGATAATAATAAGAGTAATAAGTACAGTAATTGTCGTTCTATCGATCATATAAGCATAATATGGCTAATAATATGAGTAAGATTGATAATAATAATAGTAATAAGTATAGTAATTGTCGTTCTATCGATCATATAAGCATAATACGGCTAAAAATATGAGTTAGATTGATAATAATACGAGTAATGAGTATAGTAATTGTCGTTCTATCGATCATTTAAGCATAATATGGCTAATAATATGAGTTAGATTAATAATAATAAGAGTAATGAGTATAGTAATTGTAGTTCTATCGATCGTATCTGCATAATATGGTTAATAATATGAGTTAGATTCATAATAATAAGAGTAATAAGTATAGTAATTGTCGTTCTATCGATCATTTAAGCATAATATGGCTAATAATATGAGTTAGGTTGATAAAAATAAGAATAATAGGAATAGTAATTGTTGTTCTATCGATCATATAAACATAATATGGCTAATAATATGAGTTTATGTTGATAATAATAAGAGTAATAAGTATAGTAAATGTCGTGCTATCAATCATATCTGCATAATATTGTTAATAATATGAGTTAGATTGATAATAGTGAGTGTAATAAGTACAGTAATTGTCGTTCTATCGATAATATAAGCATAATATGTCTAATAATATGAGTTAGATTGATAATAATAAGAGTAGTGAGTATAGTAATTGTCGTTCTATCGATCATATAAGCATAATATGGCTAATAATATGAGTTAGATTTATAATAATAATAGTAATATGTATAGTAATTGTCGTTCTATCGATCATTTAAGCATAATATGGCTAGTAATGTAAGTTAGATTGATAATAATAAGAGTAATAAGTATAGTAATTGTCGTTCTATCGATAATATAAGCATAATATGGCTAATAATATGAGTTAGATCGATAATGATAAGAGTAATAAGTACAGTAATTGTCGTTCTATCGATCATATATGCATAATATGGCTAATAATATGAGTTAGATTGATAATAGTAAGTGTAATAAGTATAGTAATTGTCGTTCTATCGATCACATATGCATAATATGGCTAATAATATGAGTTAGATTGATAATAATAACAGTAATAAGTACAGTAATTGTCGTTCTATCGATAATATAAGCATAATATGGCTAATAATATTAGTTAGATCGATAATGATAAGAGTAATAAGTACAGTAATTGTCGTTCTATCGATCATATAAGCATAATATGGCTAATAATATGAGATAGATTGATAATAATAAGAGTAATAAGTATAGTAATTGTCGTTCTATCGATCATTTAAGCATAATATGGCTGGTAATATGAGTTAGATTGATAATAATAAGAGTAATAAGTATAGTAATTGTCGTTCTATCGATCATTTAATCATAATATGGCTAGTAATATAAGTTAGATTGATAATAATAAGAGTAATAAGTATAGTAATTGTCGTTCTATCGATCATATAAGCATAATATGGTTAATAATATGAGTTAGATTGATAATAATAAGAGTAATAAGTATAGTAATTGTCGTTCTATCGATCATATAAGCATAATATGGCTAATAATATGAGTAAGATTGATAATAATAATAGTAATAAGTATAGTAATTGTCGTTCTATCGATCATATAAGCATAATATGGTTAATAATATGAGTTAGATTGATAATAATAAGAGTAATAAGTATAGTAATTGTCGTTCTATCGATCATATAAGCATAATATGGCTAATAATATGAGTTAGATTGATAATAATAAGAGTAATAAGTATAGTTATTGTCGTTCTATCGATCATTTAAGCATAATATGGCTAGTAATATGAGTTAGATTGATAATAATAAGAGTAATAAGTATAGTAATTGTCGTTCTATCGATCATATCTGCATAATATGGCTAATAATATGAGTTAGGTTGATAATAATAAGAGTAATAAGTATAGTAAATGTCGTGCTATCGATCATATAAGCATAATATGGCTAATAATATGAGTAAGATTTATAATAATAATAGTAATATGTATAGTAATTGTCGTTCTATCCATCATTTAAGCATAATATGGCTAGTAATGTAAGTTAGATTGATAATAATAAGAGTAATAGGTATAGTAATTGTCGTTCTATCGATCATATAAGCATAATACGGCTAGTAATATGAGTTAGATTGATAATAATAAGAGTAATAAGTATAGTAATTGTAGTTCTATCGATCGTATCTGCATAATATGCTTAATAATATGAGTTAGATTCATAATAATAAGAGTAATAAGTATAGTAATTTTCGTTCTATCGATAATATAAGCATAATATGGCTAATAATATTAGTTAGATCGATAATGATAAGAGTAATAAGTACAGTAATTGTCGTTCTATCGATCATATAAGCATAATATGGCTAATAATATGAGATAGATTGATAATAATAAGAGTAATAAATATAGTAATTGTCGTTCTATCGATCATTTAAGCATAATATGGCTGGTAATATGAGTTAGATTGATAATAATAAGAGTAATAAGTATAGTAATTGTCGTTCTATCGATCATTTAATCATAATATGGCTAGTAATATAAGTTAGATTGATAATAATAAGAGTAATAAGTATAGTAATTGTCGTTCTATCGATCATATAAGCATAATATGGTTAATAATATGAGTTAGATTGATAATAATAAGAGTAATAAGTATAGTAATTGTCGTTCTATCGATCATATAAGCATAATATGGCTAATAATATGAGTAAGATTGATAATAATAATAGTAATAAGTATAGTAATTGTCGTTCTATCGATCATATAAGCATAATACGGCTAAAAATATGAGTTAGATTGATAATAATACGAGTAATGAGTATAGTAATTGTCGTTCTATCGATCATTTAAGCATAATATGGCTAATAATATGAGTTAGATTAATAATAATAAGAGTAATGAGTATAGTAATTGTAGTTCTATCGATCGTATCTGCATAATATGGTTAATAATATGAGTTAGATTCATAATAATAAGAGTAATAAGTATAGTAATTGTCGTTCTATCGATCATTTAAGCATAATATGGCTAATAATATGAGTTAGGTTGATAAAAATAAGAATAATAGGAATAGTAATTGTTGTTCTATCGATCATATAAACATAATATGGCTAATAATATGAGTTTATGTTGATAATAATAAGAGTAATAAGTATAGTAAATGTCGTGCTATCAATCATATCTGCATAATATTGTTAATAATATGAGTTAGATTGATAATAGTGAGTGTAATAAGTACAGTAATTGTCGTTCTATCGATAATATAAGCATAATATGTCTAATAATATGAGTTAGATTGATAATAATAAGAGTAGTGAGTATAGTAATTGTCGTTCTATCGATCATATAAGCATAATATGGCTAATAATATGAGTTAGATTTATAATAATAATAGTAATATGTATAGTAATTGTCGTTCTATCGATCATTTAAGCATAATATGGCTAGTAATGTAAGTTAGATTGATAATAATAAGAGTAATAAGTATAGTAATTGTCGTTCTATCGATCATATAAGCATAATACGGCTAGTAATATGAGTTAGATTGATAATAATAAGAGTAATAAGTATAGTAATTGTAGTTCTATCGATCGTATCTGCATAATATGCTTAATAATATGAGTTAGATTCATAATAATAAGAGTAATAAGTATAGTAATTTTCGTTCTATCGATCATTTAAGCATAATACGGCTAATAATATGAGTTAGATTGATAATAATAAGAGTAATAAGTATAGTAATTGTCGTTCTATCGATCATTTAAGCATAATATGGCTGGTAATATGAGTTAGATTGATAATAATAAGAGTAATAAGTATAGTAATTGTCGTTCTATCGATCGTATAAGCATAATATGGCAGATAATATGAGTTAGATTGATAATAATAAGAGTAATAAGTATAGTAATTGTCGTTCTATCGATCATTTAATCATAATATGGCTAGTAATATAAGTTAGATTGATAATAATAAGAGTAATAAGTATAGTAATTGTCGTTCTATCGATCATATAAGCATAATATGGTTAATAATATGAGTTAGATTGATAATAACAAGAGTAATAAGTATAGTAATTGTCGTTCTATCGATCATATAAGCATAATATGGCTAATAATATGAGTAAGATTGATAATAATAATAGTAATAAGTATAGTAATTGTCGTTCTATCGATCATATAAGCATAATACGGCTAAAAATATGAGTTAGATTGATAATAATACGAGTAATGAGTATAGTAATTGTAGTTCTATCGATCATTTAAGCATAATATGGCTAATAATATGAGTTGGATTGATAATAAGAAGAGTAATGAGTATAGTAATTGTAGTTCTATCGATCGTATCTGCATAATATGGTTAATAATATGAGTTAGATTCATAATAATAAGAGTAATAAGTATAGTAATTGTCGTTCTATCGATCATTTAAGCATAATATGGCTAATAATATGAGTTAGGTTGATAAAAATAAGAATAATAAGTATAGTAATTGTTGTTCTATCGATCATATAAACATAATATGGCTAATAATATGAGTTTATGTTGATAATAATAAGAGTAATAAGTATAGTAAATGTCGTGCTATCAATCATATCTGCATAATATTGTTAATAATATGAGTTAGATTGATAATAGTGAGTGTAATAAGTACAGTAATTGTCGTTCTATCGATAATATAAGCATAATATGTCTAATAATATGAGTTAGGTTGATAATAATAAGAGTAGTGAGTATAGTAATTGTCGTTCTATCGATCATATAAGCATAATATGGCTAATAATATGAGTTAGATTGATAATAATAACAGTAATAAGTACAGTAATTGTCGTTCTATCGATAATATAAGCATAATATGGCTAATAATATGAGTTAGATCGATAATGATAAGAGTAATAAGTACAGTGATTGTCGTTCTATCGATCATATAAGCATAATATGGCTAATAATATGAGATAGATTGATAATAATAAGAGTAATAAGTATAGTAATTGTCGTTCTATCGATCATATAAGCATAATATGGTTAATAATATGAGTTAGATTGATAATAATATGAGTAATAAGTATAGTAATTGTCGTTCTATCGATCATATAAGCATAATATGGCTAATAATATGAGTTAGATTGATAATAATAAGAGTAATAAGTATAGTTATTGTCGTTCTATCGATCATTTAAGCATAATATGGCTAGTAATATGAGTTAGATTGATAATAATAAGAGTAATAAGTATAGTAATTGTCGTTCTATCGATCATATCTGCATAATATGGCTAATAATATGAGTTAGGTTGATAATAATAAGAGTAATAAGTATAGTAAATGTCGTGCTATCGATCATATAAGCATAATATGGCTAATAATATGAGTAAGATTTATAATAATAATAGTAATATGTATAGTAATTGTCGTTCTATCGATCATTTAAGCATAATATGGCTAGTAATGTAAGTTAGATTGATAATAATAAGAGTAATAAGTATAGTAATTGTCGTTCAATCGATCATATAAGCATAATACGGCTAGTAATATGAGTTAGATTGATAATAATAAGAGTAATAAGTATAGTAATTGTAGTTCTATCGATCGTATCTGCATAATATGCTTAATATTATGAGTTAGATTCATAATAATAAGAGTAATAAGTATAGTAATTTTCGTTCTATCGATCATTTAAGCATAATACGGCTAATAATATGAGTTAGATTGATAATAATAAGAGTAATAAGTATAGTAATTGTAGTTCTATCGATCGTATCTGCATAATATGCTTAATAATATGAGTTAGATTCATAATAATAAGAGTAATAAGTATAGTAATTGTCGTTCTATCGATCATTTTGGCATAATATGGCTAATAATATGAGTTAGGTTGATAATAGTAAGAGTAGTGAGTATAGTAATTGTCGTTCTATCGATCATATAAGCATAATATGGCTAATAATATGAGTTAGATTGATAATAGTAGGTGTAATAAGTATAGTAATTGTCGTTCTATCGATCATATATGCTTAATATGACTAATAATATGAGTTAGATTGATAATAACAACAGCAATAAGTACATTAATTGTAGTTCTATCGATAATATAAGCATAATATGGCTAATAATATGAGTTAGGTTGATAATAATAAGAGTAATAAGTATAGTAAATGTCGTGCTATCGATCATATCTGCATAATATGGTGAATAATATGAGTTAGATTGATAATAATAATAGTAATAAGTATAGTAATTGTCGTTCTATCGATCATTTAAGCATAATATGGCTAATAATATGAGTTAAATTGATAATAATAACAGTAATAAGTACAGTAATTGTCGTTCTATCGATAATATAAGCATAATAATGTTAATAATATGAGTTAGATTGATAATAATAAGAGTAATAAGTATAGTAATTGTCGTTCTATCGATCATATAAGCATAATATGGCTAATAATATGAGTAAGATTGATAATAATAATAGTAATAAGTATAGTAATTGTCGTTCTATCGATCATATAAGCATAATACGGCTAAAAATATGAGTTAGATTGATAATAATACGAGTAATGAGTATAGTAATTGTCGTTCTATCGATCATTTAAGCATAATATGGCTAATAATATGAGTTAGATTGATAATAATAAGAGTAATGAGTATAGTAATTGTAGTTCTATCGATCGTATCTGCATAATATGGTTAATAATATGAGTTAGATTCATAATAATAAGAGTAATAAGTATAGTAATTGTCGTTCTATCGATCATTTAAGCATAATATGGCTAATAATATGAGTTAGGTTGATAAAAATAAGAATAATAAGTATAGTAATTGTTGTTCTATCGATCATATAAACATAATATGGCTAATAATATGAGTTTATGTTGATAATAATAAGAGTAATAAGTATAGTAAATGTCGTGCTATCAATCATATCTGCATAATATTGTTAATAATATGAGTTAGATTGATAATAGTGAGTGTAATAAGTACAGTAATTGTCGTTCTATCGATAATATAAGCATAATATGTCTAATAATATGAGTTAGATTGATAATAATAAGAGTAGTGAGTATAGTAATTGTCGTTCTATCGATCATATAAGCATAATACGGCTAAAAATATGAGTTAGATTGATAATAATACGAGTAATGAGTATAGTAATTGTCGTTCTATCGATCATTTAAGCATAATATGGCTAATAATATGAGTTGGATTGATAATAAGAAGAGTAATGAGTATAGTAATTGTAGTTCTATCGATCGTATCTGCATAATATGGTTAATAATATGAGTTAGATTCATAATAATAAGAGTAATAAGTATAGTAATTGTCGTTCTATCGATCATTTAAGCATAATATGGCTAATAATATGAGTTAGGTTGATAAAAATAAGAATAATAAGTATAGTAATTGTTGTTCTATCGATCATATAAACATAATATGGCTAATAATATGAGTTTATGTTGATAATAATAAGAGTAATAAGTATAGTAAATGTCGTGCTATCAATCATATCTGCATAATATTGTTAATAATATGAGTTAGATTGATAATAGTGAGTGTAATAAGTACAGTAATTGTCGTTCTATCGATAATATAAGCATAATATGTCTAATAATATGAGTTAGATTGATAATAATAAGAGTAGTGAGTATAGTAATTGTCGTTCTATCGATCATATAAGCATAATATGGCTAATAATATGAGTTAGATTGATAATAATAACAGTAATAAGTACAGTAATTGTCGTTCTATCGATAATATAAGCATAATATGGCTAATAATATGAGTTAGATCGATAATGATAAGAGTAATAAGTACAGTAATTGTCGTTCTATCGATCATATAAGCATAATATGGCTAATAATATGAGATAGATTGATAATAATAAGAGTAATAAGTATAGTAATTGTCGTTCTATCGATCATATAAGCATAATATGGTTAATAATATGAGTTAGATTGATAATAATAAGAGTAATAAGTATAGTAATTGTCGTTCTATCGATCATTTAAGCATAATATGGCTAGTAATGTAAGTTAGATTGATAATAATAAGAGTAATAAGTATAGTAATTGTCGTTCTATCGATCATATAAGCATAATACGGCTAGTAATATGAGTTAGATTGATAATAATAAGAGTAATAAGTATAGTAATTGTAGTTCTATCGATCGTATCTGCATAATATGCTTAATATTATGAGTTAGATTCATAATAATAAGAGTAATAAGTATAGTAATTTTCGTTCTATCGATCATTTAAGCATAATACGGCTAATAATATGAGTTAGATTGATAATAATAAGAGTAATAAGTATAGTAATTGTAGTTCTATCGATCGTATCTGCATAATATGCTTAATAATATGAGTTAGATTCATAATAATAAGAGTAATAAGTATAGTAATTGTCGTTCTATCGATCATTTAAGCATAATATGGCTAATAATATGAGTTAGGTTGATAATAGTAAGAGTAGTGAGTATAGTAATTGTCGTTCTATCGATCATATAAGCATAATATGGCTAATAATATGAGTTAGATTGATAATAGTAGGTGTAATAAGTATAGTAATTGTCGTTCTATCGATCATATATGCATAATATGACTAATAATATGAGTTAGATTGATAATAACAACAGCAATAAGTACATTAATTGTAGTTCTATCGATAATATAAGCATAATATGGCTAATAATATGAGTTAGATTGATAATAATAAGAGTAATGAGTATAGTAATTGTAGTTCTATCGATCGTATCTGCATAATATGGTTAATAATATGAGTTAGATTCATAATAATAAGAGTAATAAGTATAGTAATTGTCGTTCTATCGATCATTTAAGCATAATATGGCTAATAATATGAGTTAGGTTGATAAAAATAAGAATAATAAGTATAGTAATTGTTGTTCTATCGATCATATAAACATAATATGGCTAATAATATGAGTTTATGTTGATAATAATAAGAGTAATAAGTATAGTAAATGTCGTGCTATCAATCATATCTGCATAATATTGTTAATAATATGAGTTAGATTGATAATAGTGAGTGTAATAAGTACAGTAATTGTCGTTCTATCGATAATATAAGCATAATATGTCTAATAATATGAGTTAGATTGATAATAATAAGAGTAGTGAGTATAGTAATTGTCGTTCTATCGATCATATAAGCATAATATGGCTAATAATATGAGTTAGATTGATAATAATAACAGTAATAAGTACAGTAATTGTCGTTCTATCGATAATATAAGCATAATATGGCTAATAATATGAGTAAGATTTATAATAATAATAGTAATATGTATAGTAATTGTCGTTCTATCGATCATTTAAGCATAACATGGCTAATAATATGAGTTAGATTGATAATAATAACAGTAATAAGTACAGTAATTGTCGTTCTATCGATAATATAAGCATAATATGGCTAATAATATGAGTTAGATCGATAATGATAAGAGTAATAAGTACAGTAATTGTCGTTCTATCGATCATTTAATCATAATATGGCTAGTAATATAAGTTAGATTGATAATAATAAGAGTAATAAGTATAGTAATTGTCGTTCTATCGATAATATAAGCATAATATGTCTAATAATATGAGTTAGATTGATAATAATAAGAGTAGTGAGTATAGTAATTGTCGTTCTATCGATAATATAAGCATAATATGGCTAATAATATGAGTTAGATCGATAATGATAAGAGTAATAAGTACAGTAATTGTCGTTCTATCGATCATATATGCATAATATGGCTAATAATATGAGTTAGATTGATAATAGTAAGTGTAATAAGTATAGTAATTGTCGTTCTATCGATCATATAAGCATAATACGGCTAAAAATATGAGTTAGATTGATAATAATACGAGTAATGAGTATAGTAATTGTCGTTCTATCGATCATTTAAGCATAATATGGCTAATAATATGAGTTAGATTGATAATAATAAGAGTAATGAGTATAGTAATTGTAGTTCTATCGATCGTATCTGCATAATATGGTTAATAATATGAGTTAGATTCATAATAATAAGAGTAATAAGTATAGTAATTGTCGTTCTATTGATCATTTAAGCATAATATGGCTAATAATATGAGTTAGGTTGATAAAAATAAGAATAATAAGAATAGTAATTGTTGTTCTATCGATCATATAAACATAATATGGCTAATAATATGAGTTTATGTTGATAATAATAAGAGTAATAAGTATAGTAAATGTCGTGCTATCAATCATATCTGCATAATATTGTTAATAATATGAGTTAGATTGATAATAGTGAGTGTAATAAGTACAGTAATTGTCGTTCTATCGATAATATAAGCATAATATGTCTAATAATATGAGTTAGATTGATAATAATAAGAGTAGTGAGTATAGTAATTGTCGTTCTATCGATCATATAAGCATAATATGGCTAATAATATGAGTTAGATTGATAATAATAACAGTAATAAGTACAGTAATTGTCGTTCTATCGATAATATAAGCATAATATGGCTAATAATATGAGTTAGATCGATAATGATAAGAGTAATAAGTATAGTAAATGTCTTGCTATCGATCATATAAGCATAATATGGCTAATAATATGAGTAAGATTTATAATAATAATAGTAATATGTATAGTAATTGTCGTTCTATCGATCATTTAAGCATAATATGGCTAGTAATGTAAGTTAGATTGATAATAATAAGAGTAATAAGTATAGTAATTGTCGTTCTATCGATCATATAAGCATAATACGGCTAGTAATATGAGTTAGATTGATAATAATAAGAGTAATAAGTATAGTAATTGTAGTTCTATCGATCGTATCTGCATAATATGCTTAATAATATGAGTTAGATTCATAATAATAAGAGTAATAAGTATAGTAATTTTCGTTCTATCGATCATTTAAGCATAATACGGCTAATAATATGAGTTAGATTGATAATAATAAGAGTAATAAGTATAGTAATTGTCGTTCTATCGATCATTTAAGCATAATATGGCTGGTAATATGAGTTAGATTGATAATAATAAGAGTAATAAGTATAGTAATTGTCGTTCTATCGATCGTATAAGCATAATATGGCTGATAATATGAGTTAGATTGATAATAATAAGAGTAATAAGTATAGTAATTGTCGTTCTATCGATCATTTAATCATAATATGGCTAGTAATATAAGTTAGATTGATAATAATAAGAGTAATAAGTATAGTAATTGTCGTTCTATCGATCATATAAGCATAATATGGTTAATAATATGAGTTAGATTGATAATAACAAGAGTAATAAGTATAGTAATTGTCGTTCTATCGATCATATAAGCATAATATGGCTAATAATATGAGTAAGATTGATAATAATAATAGTAATAAGTATAGTAATTGTCGTTCTATCGATCATATAAGCATAATACGGCTAAAAATATGAGTTAGATTGATAATAATACGAGTAATGAGTATAGTAATTGTCGTTCTATCGATCATTTAAGCATAATATGGCTAATAATATGAGTTGGATTGATAATAAGAAGAGTAATGAGTATAGTAATTGTAGTTCTATCGATCGTATCTGCATAATATGGTTAATAATATGAGTTAGATTCATAATAATAAGAGTAATAAGTATAGTAATTGTCGTTCTATCGATCATTTAAGCATAATATGGCTAATAATATGAGTTAGGTTGATAAAAATAAGAATAATAAGTATAGTAATTGTTGTTCTATCGATCATATAAACATAATATGGCTAATAATATGAGTTTATGTTGATAATAATAAGAGTAATAAGTATAGTAAATGTCGTGCTATCAATCATATCTGCATAATATTGTTAATAATATGAGTTAGATTGATAATAGTGAGTGTAATAAGTACAGTAATTGTCGTTCTATCGATAATATAAGCATAATATGTCTAATAATATGAGTTAGATTGATAATAATAAGAGTAGTGAGTATAGTAATTGTCGTTCTATCGATCATATAAGCATAATATGGCTAATAATATGAGTTAGATTGATAATAATAACAGTAATAAGTACAGTAATTGTCGTTCTATCGATAATATAAGCATAATATGGCTAATAATATGAGTTAGATCGATAATGATAAGAGTAATAAGTACAGTAATTGTCGTTCTATCGATCATATAAGCATAATATGGCTAATAATATGAGATAGATTGATAATAATAAGAGTAATAAGTATAGTAATTGTCGTTCTATCGATCATATAAGCATAATATGGTTAATAATATGAGTTAGATTGATAATAATAAGAGTAATAAGTATAGTAATTGTCGTTCTATCGATCATATAAGCATAATATGGCTAATAATATGAGTTAGATTGATAATAATAAGAGTAATAAGTATAGTTATTGTCGTTCTATCGATCATTTAAGCATAATATGGCTAGTAATATGAGTTAGATTGATAATAATAAGAGTAATAAGTATAGTAATTGTCGTTCTATCGATCATATCTGCATAATATGGCTAATAATATGAGTTAGGTTGATAATAATAAGAGTAATAAGTATAGTAAATGTCGTGCTATCGATCATATAAGCATAATATGGCTAATAATATGAGTAAGATTTATAATAATAATAGTAATATGTATAGTAATTGTCGTTCTATCGATCATTTAAGCATAATATGGCTAGTAATGTAAGTTAGATTGATAATAATAAGAGTAATAAGTATAGTAATTGTCGTTCTATCGATCATATAAGCATAATACGGCTAGTAATATGAGTTAGATTGATAATAATAAGAGTAATAAGTATAGTAATTGTAGTTCTATCGATCGTATCTGCATAATATGCTTAATATTATGAGTTAGATTCATAATAATAAGAGTAATAAGTATAGTAATTTTCGTTCTATCGATCATTTAAGCATAATACGGCTAATAATATGAGTTAGATTGATAATAATAAGAGTAATAAGTATAGTAATTGTAGTTCTATCGATCGTATCTGCATAATATGCTTAATAATATGAGTTAGATTCATAATAATAAGAGTAATAAGTATAGTAATTGTCGTTCTATCGATCATTTAAGCATAATATGGCTAATAATATGAGTTAGGTTGATAATAGTAAGAGTAGTGAGTATAGTAATTGTCGTTCTATCGATCATATAAGCATAATATGGCTAATAATATGAGTTAGATTGATAATAGTAGGTGTAATAAGTATAGTAATTGTCGTTCTATCGATCATATATGCATAATATGACTAATAATATGAGTTAGATTGATAATAACAACAGCAATAAGTACATTAATTGTAGTTCTATCGATAATATAAGCATAATATGGCTAATAATATGAGTTAGGTTGATAATAATAAGAGTAATAAGTATAGTAAATGTCGTGCTATCGATCATATCTGCATAATATGGTGAATAATATGAGTTAGATTGATAATAATAATAGTAATAAGTATAGTAATTGTCGTTCTATCGATCATTTAAGCATAATATGGCTAATAATATGAGTTAAATTGATAATAATAACAGTAATAAGTACAGTAATTGTCGTTCTATCGATAATATAAGCATAATAATGTTAATAATATGAGTTAGATTGATAATAATAAGAGTAATAAGTATAGTAATTGTCGTTCTATCGATCATATAAGCATAATATGGTTAATAATATGAGTTAGATTGATAATAATAAGAGTAATAAGTATAGTAATTGTCGTTCTATCGATCATATAAGCATAATATGGCTAATAATATGAGTTAGATTGATAATAATAAGAGTAATAAGTATAGTTATTGTCGTTCTATCGATCATTTAAGCATAATATGGCTAGTAATATGAGTTAGATTGATAATAATAAGAGTAATAAGTATAGTAATTGTCGTTCTATCGATCACATATGCATAATATGGCTAATAATATGAGTTAGATTGATAATAATAACAGTAATAAGTACAGTAATTGTCGTTCTATCGATAATATAAGCATAATATGGCTAATAATATTAGTTAGATCGATAATGATAAGAGTAATAAGTACAGTAATTGTCGTTCTATCGATCATATAAGCATAATATGGCTAATAATATGAGTAAGATTTATAATAATAATAGTAATATGTATAGTAATTGTCGTTCTATCGATCATTTAAGCATAACATGGCTAATAATATGAGTTAGATTGATAACAATAACAGTAATAAGTACAGTAATTGTCGTTCTATCGATAATATAAGCATAATGTGGCTAATAATATGAGTTAGATCGATAATGATAAGAGTAATAAGTACAGTAATTGTCGTTCTATCGATCATATATGCATAATATGGCTAATAATATGAGTTAGATTGATAATAGTAAGTGTAATAAGTATAGTAATTGTCGTTCTATCGATCATATATGCATAATATGGCTAATAATATGAGTTAGATTGATAATAATAACAGTAATAAGTACAGTAATTGTCGTTCTATCGATAATATAAGCATAATATGGCTAATAATATGAGTTAGATCAATAATGATAAGCGTAATAAGTACAGTAATTGTCGTTCTATCGATCATATATGCATAATATGGCTAATAATATGAGTTAGATCGATAATGATAAGAGTAATAAGTACAGTAATTGTCGTTCTATCGATCATATATGCATAATATGGCTAATAATATGAGTTAGATTGATAATAGTAAGAGTAATAAGTATAGTAATTGTCGTTCTATCGATCATATAAGCATAATATGGCTAATAATATGAGTTAGATCGATAATGATAAGAGTAATAAGTACAGTAATTGTCGTTCTATCGATCATATAAGCACAATATGGCTAATAATATGAGTTAGATTGATAATAGATAGAGTAATAAGTATAGTAATTGTCGTTCTGTCGATCATATAAGCATAATATGGCTAATAATATGAGTTAGATTGATAATAGTAAGTGTAATAAGTATAGTAATTGTCGTTCTATCGATCATATATGCATAATATGGCTAATAATATGAGTTAGATTGATAATAATAACAGTAATAAGTACAGTAATTGTCGTCCTATCGATAATATAAGAATAATATGTCTAATAATATGAGTTAGATTGATAATAATAAGAGTAGTGAGTATAGTAATTGTCGTTCTATCGATCATATAAGCATAATACGGCTAAAAATATGAGTTAGATTGATAATAATACGAGTAATGAGTATAGTAATTGTCGTTCTATCGATCATTTAAGCATAATATGGCTAATAATATGAGTTAGATTGATAATAATAAGAGTAATGAGTATAGTAATTGTAGTTCTATCGATCATATCTGCATAATATGGTTAATAATATGAGTTAGATTCATAATAATAAGAGTAATAAGTATAGTAATTGTCGTTCTATCGATCATTTAAGCATAATATGGCTAATAATATGAGTTAGGTTGATAAAAATAAGAATAATAAGTATAGTAATTGTTGTTCTATCGATCATATAAACATAATATGGCTAATAATATGAGTTTATGTTGATAATAATAAGAGTAATAAGTATAGTAAATGTCGTGCTATCAATCATATCTGCATAATATTGTTAATAATATGAGTTAGATTGATAATAGTGAGTGTAATAAGTACAGTAATTGTCGTTCTATCGATAATATAAGCATAATATGTCTAATAATATGAGTTAGATTGATAATAATAAGAGTAGTGAGTATAGTAATTGTCGTTCTATCGATCATATAAGCATAATATGGCTAATAATATGAGTTAGATTGATAATAATAACAGTAATAAGTACAGTAATTGTCGTTCTATTGATAATACAAGCATAATATGGCTAATAATATGAGTTAGATCGATAATGATAAGAGTAATAAGTACAGTAATTGTCGTTCTATCGATCATATAAGCATAATATGGCTAATAATATGAGATAGATTGATAATAATAAGAGTAATAAGTATAGTAATTGTAGTTCTATCGATCGTATCTGCATAATATGCTTAATATTATGAGTTAGATTCATAATAATAAGAGTAATAAGTATAGTAATTTTCGTTCTATCGATCATTTAAGCATAATACGGCTAATAATATGAGTTAGATTGATAATAATAAGAGTAATAAGTATAGTAATTGTAGTTCTATCGATCGTATCTGCATAATATGCTTAATAATATGAGTTAGATTCATAATAATAAGAGTAATAAGTATAGTAATTGTCGTTCTATCGATCATTTAAGCATAATATGGCTAATAATATGAGTTAGGTTGATAATAGTAAGAGTAGTGAGTATAGTAATTGTCGTTCTATCGATCATATAAGCATAATATGGCTAATAATATGAGTTAGATTGATAATAGTAGGTGTAATAAGTATAGTAATTGTCGTTCTATCGATCATATAAGCATAATACGGCTAAAAATATGAGTTAGATTGATAATAATACGAGTAATGAGTATAGTAATTGTCGTTCTATCGATCATTTAAGCATAATATGGCTAATAATATGAGTTAGATTGATAATAATAAGAGTAATGAGTATAGTAATTGTAGTTCTATCGATCGTATCTGCATAATATGGTTAATAATATGAGTTAGATTCATAATAATAAGAGTAATAAGTATAGTAATTGTCGTTCTATCGATCATTTAAGCATAATATGGCTAATAATATGAGTTAGGTTGATAAAAATAAGAATAATAAGTATAGTAATTGTTGTTCTATCGATCATATAAACATAATATGGCTAATAATATGAGTTTATGTTGATAATAATAAGAGTAATAAGTATAGTAAATGTCGTGCTATCAATCATATCTGCATAATATTGTTAATAATATGAGTTAGATTGATAATAGTGAGTGTAATAAGTACAGTAATTGTCGTTCTATCGATAATATAAGCATAATATGTCTAATAATATGAGTTAGATTGATAATAGTAAGTGTAATAAGTATAGTAATTGTCGTTCTATCGATCACATATGCATAATATGGCTAATAATATGAGTTAGATTGATAATAATAACAGTAATAAGTACAGTAATTGTCGTTCTATCGATAATATAAGCATAATATGGCTAATAATATTAGTTAGATCGATAATGATAAGAGTAATAAGTACAGTAATTGTCGTTCTATCGATCATATAAGCATAATATGGCTAATAATATGAGTAAGATTTATAATAATAATAGTAATATGTATAGTAATTGTCGTTCTATCGATCATTTAAGCATAACATGGCTAATAATATGAGTTAGATTGATAACAATAACAGTAATAAGTACAGTAATTGTCGTTCTATCGATAATATAAGCATAATGTGGCTAATAATATGAGTTAGATCGATAATGATAAGAGTAATAAGTACAGTAATTGTCGTTCTATCGATCATATATGCATAATATGGCTAATAATATGAGTTAGATTGATAATAGTAAGTGTAATAAGTATAGTAATTGTCGTTCTATCGATCATATATGCATAATATGGCTAATAATATGAGTTAGATTGATAATAATAACAGTAATAAGTACAGTAATTGTCGTTCTATCGATAATATAAGCATAATATGGCTAATAATATGAGTTAGATCAATAATGATAAGCGTAATAAGTACAGTAATTGTCGTTCTATCGATCATATATGCATAATATGGCTAATAATATGAGTTAGATCGATAATGATAAGAGTAATAAGTACAGTAATTGTCGTTCTATCGATCATATATGCATAATATGGCTAATAATATGAGTTAGATTGATAATAGTAAGAGTAATAAGTATAGTAATTGTCGTTCTATCGATCATATAAGCATAATATGGCTAATAATATGAGTTAGATCGATAATGATAAGAGTAATAAGTACAGTAATTGTCGTTCTATCGATCATATAAGCACAATATGGCTAATAATATGAGTTAGATTGATAATAGATAGAGTAATAAGTATAGTAATTGTCGTTCTGTCGATCATATAAGCATAATATGGCTAATAATATGAGTTAGATTGATAATAGTAAGTGTAATAAGTATAGTAATTGTCGTTCTATCGATCATATATGCATAATATGGCTAATAATATGAGTTAGATTGATAATAATAACAGTAATAAGTACAGTAATTGTCGTCCTATCGATAATATAAGAATAATATGTCTAATAATATGAGTTAGATTGATAATAATAAGAGTAGTGAGTATAGTAATTGTCGTTCTATCGATCATATAAGCATAATACGGCTAAAAATATGAGTTAGATTGATAATAATACGAGTAATGAGTATAGTAATTGTCGTTCTATCGATCATTTAAGCATAATATGGCTAATAATATGAGTTAGATTGATAATAATAAGAGTAATGAGTATAGTAATTGTAGTTCTATCGATCATATCTGCATAATATGGTTAATAATATGAGTTAGATTCATAATAATAAGAGTAATAAGTATAGTAATTGTCGTTCTATCGATCATTTAAGCATAATATGGCTAATAATATGAGTTAGGTTGATAAAAATAAGAATAATAAGTATAGTAATTGTTGTTCTATCGATCATATAAACATAATATGGCTAATAATATGAGTTTATGTTGATAATAATAAGAGTAATAAGTATAGTAAATGTCGTGCTATCAATCATATCTGCATAATATTGTTAATAATATGAGTTAGATTGATAATAGTGAGTGTAATAAGTACAGTAATTGTCGTTCTATCGATAATATAAGCATAATATGTCTAATAATATGAGTTAGATTGATAATAATAAGAGTAGTGAGTATAGTAATTGTCGTTCTATCGATCATATAAGCATAATATGGCTAATAATATGAGTTAGATTGATAATAATAACAGTAATAAGTACAGTAATTGTCGTTCTATTGATAATACAAGCATAATATGGCTAATAGTATGAGTTAGATCGATAATGATAAGAGTAATAAGTACAGTAATTGTCGTTCTATCGATCATATAAGCATAATATGGCTAATAATATGAGATAGATTGATAATAATAAGAGTAATAAGTATAGTAATTGTCGTTCTATCGATCATTTAAGCATAATATGGCTAATAATATGAGTTAGGTTGATAATAGTAAGAGTAGTGAGTATAGTAATTGTCGTTCTATCGATCATATAAGCATAATATGGCTAATAATATGAGTTAGATTGATAATAGTAGGTGTAATAAGTATAGTAATTGTCGTTCTATCGATCATATATGCATAATATGACTAATAATATGAGTTAGATTGATAATAACAACAGCAATAAGTACATTAATTGTAGTTCTATCGATAATATAAGCATAATATGGCTAATAATATGAGTTAGGTTGATAATAATAAGAGTAATAAGTATAGTAAATGTCGTGCTATCGATCATATCTGCATAATATGGTGAATAATATGAGTTAGATTGATAATAATAATAGTAATAAGTATAGTAATTGTCGTTCTATCGATCATTTAAGCATAATATGGCTAATAATATGAGTTAAATTGATAATAATAACAGTAATAAGTACAGTAATTGTCGTTCTATCGATAATATAAGCATAATAATGTTAATAATATGAGTTAGATTGATAATAATAAGAGTAATAAGTATAGTAATTGTCGTTCTATCGATCATATAAGCATAATATGGCTAATAATATGAGTAAGATTGATAATAATAATAGTAATAAGTATAGTAATTGTCGTTCTATCGATCATATAAGCATAATACGGCTAAAAATATGAGTTAGATTGATAATAATACGAGTAATGAGTATAGTAATTGTCGTTCTATCGATCATTTAAGCATAATATGGCTAATAATATGAGTTAGATTGATAATAATAAGAGTAATGAGTATAGTAATTGTAGTTCTATCGATCGTATCTGCATAATATGGTTAATAATATGAGTTAGATTCATAATAATAAGAGTAATAAGTATAGTAAATGTCGTGCTATCGATCATATCTGCATAATATGGTGAATAATATGAGTTAGATTGATAATAATAATAGTAATAAGTATAGTAATTGTCGTTCTATCGATCATTTAAGCATAATATGGCTAATAATATGAGTTAAATTGATAATAATAACAGTAATAAGTACAGTAATTGTCGTTCTATCGATAATATAAGCATAATAATGTTAATAATATGAGTTAGATTGATAATAATAAGAGTAATAAGTATAGTAATTGTCGTTCTATCGATCATATAAGCATAATATGGCTAATAATATGAGTAAGATTGATAATAATAATAGTAATAAGTATAGTAATTGTCGTTCTATCGATCATATAAGCATAATACGGCTAAAAATATGAGTTAGATTGATAATAATACGAGTAATGAGTATAGTAATTGTCGTTCTATCGATCATTTAAGCATAATATGGCTAATAATATGAGTTAGATTGATAATAATAAGAGTAATGAGTATAGTAATTGTAGTTCTATCGATCGTATCTGCATAATATGGTTAATAATATGAGTTAGATTCATAATAATAAGAGTAATAAGTATAGTAATTGTCGTTCTATCGATCATTTAAGCATAATATGGCTAATAATATGAGTTAGGTTGATAAAAATAAGAATAATAAGTATAGTAATTGTTGTTCTATCGATCATATAAACATAATATGGCTAATAATATGAGTTTATGTTGATAATAATAAGAGTAATAAGTATAGTAAATGTCGTGCTATCAATCATATCTGCATAATATTGTTAATAATATGAGTTAGATTGATAATAGTGAGTGTAATAAGTACAGTAATTGTCGTTCTATCGATAATATAAGCATAATATGTCTAATAATATGAGTTAGATTGATAATAATAAGAGTAGTGAGTATAGTAATTGTCGTTCTATCGATCATATAAGCATAATATGGCTAATAATATGAGTTAGATTGATAATAATAACAGTAATAAGTACAGTAATTGTCGTTCTATCGATAATATAAGCATAATATGGCTAATAATATGAGTTAGATCGATAATGATAAGAGTAATAAGTACAGTAATTGTCGTTCTATCGATCATATATGCATAATATGGCTAATAATATGAGTTAGATTGATAATAGTAAGTGTAATAAGTATAGTAATTGTCGTTCTATCGATCACATATGCATAATATGGCTAATAATATGAGTTAGATTGATAATAATAACAGTAATAAGTACAGTAATTGTCGTTCTATCGATAATATAAGCATAATATGGCTAATAATATTAGTTAGATCGATAATGATAAGAGTAATAAGTACAGTAATTGTCGTTCTATCGATCATATAAGCATAATATGGCTAATAATATGAGTAAGATTTATAACAATAATAGTAATATGTATAGTAATTGTCGTTCTATCGATCATTTAAGCATAACATGGCTAATAATATGAGTTAGATTGATAATAATAACAGTAATAAGTACAGTAGTTGTCGTTCTATCGATAATATAAGCATAATATGGCTAATAATATGAGTTAGATCGATAATGATAAGAGTAATAAGTACAGTAATTGTCGTTCTATCGATCATATATGCATAATATGGCTAATAATATGAGTTAGATTGATAATAGTAAGTGTAATAAGTATAGTAATTGTCGTTCTATCGATCATATATGCATAATATGGCTAATAATATGAGTTAGATTGATAATAATAACAGTAATAAGTACAGTAATTGTCGTTCTATCGATAATATAAGCATAATATGGCTAATAATATGAGTTAGATCAATAATGATAAGCGTAATAAGTACAGTAATTGTCGTTCTATCGATCATATATGCATAATATGGCTAATAATATGAGTTAGATCGATATTGATAAGAGTAATAAGTACAGTAATTGTCGTTCTATCGATCATATATGCATAATATGGCTAATAATATGAGTTAGATTGATAATAGTAAGAGTAATAAGTATAGTAAATGTCGTTCTATCGATCATATAAGCATAATATGGCTAATAATATGAGTTAGATCGATAATGATAAGAGTAATAAGTACAGTAATTGTCGTTCTATCGATCATATAAGCATAATATGGCTAATAATATGAGTTAGATTGATAATAGATAGAGTAATAAGTATAGTAATTGTCGTTCTGTCGATCATATAAGCATAATATGGCTAATAATATGAGTTAGATTGATAATAGTAAGTGTAATAAGTATAGTAATTGTCGTTCTATCGATCATATATGCATAATATGGCTAATAATATGAGTTAGATTGATAATAATAACAGTAATAAGTACAGTAATTGTCGTCCTATCGATAATATAAGCATAATATGTCTAATAATATGAGTTAGATTGATAATAATAAGAGTAGTGAGTATAGTAATTGTCGTTCTATCGATCATATAAGCATAATATGGCTAATAATATGAGATAGATTGATAATAATAAGAGTAATAAGTATAGTAATTGTCGTTCTATCGATCATATAAGCATAATATGGTTAATAATATGAGTTAGATTGATAATAACAACAGCAATAAGTACATTAATTGTCGTTCTATCGATAATATAAGCATAATATGGCTAATAATATGAGTTAGGTTGATAATAATAAGAGTAATAAGTATAGTAAATGTCGTGCTATCGATCATATCTGCATAATATGGTGAATAATATGAGTTAGATTGATAATAATAATAGTAATAAGTATAGTAATTGTCGTTCTATCGATCATTTAAGCATAATATGGCTAATAATATGAGTTAAATTGATAATAATAACAGTAATAAGTACAGTAATTGTCGTTCTATCGATAATATAAGCATAATATGTCTAATAATATGAGTTAGATTGATAATAATAAGAGTAGTGAGTATAGTAATTGTCGTTCTATCGATCATATAAGCATAATATGGCTAATAATATGAGTTAGATTGATAATAATAACAGTAATAAGTACAGTAATTGTCGTTCTATCGATAATATAAGCATAATATGGCTAATAATATGAGTTAGATCGATAATGATAAGAGTAATAAGTACAGTAATTGTCGTTCTATCGATCATTTAAGCATAATATGGCTAATAATATGAGTTAAGTTGATAAAAATAAGAATAATAAGTATAGTAATTGTTGTTCTATCGATCATATAAACATAATATGGCTAATAATATGAGTTTATGTTGATAATAATAAGAGTAATAAGTATAGTAAATGTCGTGTTATCAATCATATCTGCATAATATTGTTAATAATATGAGTTAGATTGATAATAGTGAGTGTAATAAGTACAGTAATTGTCGTTCTATCGATAATATAAGCATAATATGTCTAATAATATGAGTTAGATTGATAATAATAAGAGTAGTGAGTATAGTAATTGTCGTTCTATCGATCATATAAGCATAATCTGGCTAATAATATGAGTTAGATTGATAATAGTAACAGTAATAAGTACAGTAATTATCGTTCTATCGATAATATAAGCATAATATGGCTAATAATATGAGTTAGATCGATAATGATAAGAGTAATAAGTACAGTAATTGTCGTTCTATCGATCATATATGCATAATATGGCTAATAATATGAGTTAGATTGATAATAGTAAGTGTAATAAGTATAGTAATTGTCGTTCTATCGATCACATATGCATAATATGGCTAATAATATGAGTTAGATTGATAATAATAACAGTAATATGTACAGTAATTGTCGATCTATCGATAATATAAGCATAATATGGCTAATAATATGAGTTAGATCGATAATGATAAGAGCAATAAGTACAGTAATTGTCGTTCTATCGATCATATAAGCATAATATGGCTAATAATATGAGTTAGATTGATAATAGATAGAGTAATAAGTATAGTAATTGTCGTTCTGTCGATCATATAAGCATAATATGGCTAATAATATGAGTTAGATTGATAATAGTAAGTGTAATAAGTATAGTAATTGTCGTTCTATCGATCATATATGCATAATATGGCTAATAATATGAGTTAGATTGATAATAATAACAGTAATAAGTACAGTAATTGTCGTCCTATCGATAATATAAGCATAATATGTCTAATAATATGAGTTAGATTGATAATAATAAGAGTAGTGAGTATAGTAATTGTCGTTCTATCGATCATATAAGCATAATATGGCTAATAATATGAGATATAATGATAATAATAAGAGTAATAAGTATAGTAATTGTCGTTCTATCGATCATATAAGCATAATATGGCTAATAATATGAGTTAGATTGATAATAATAAGAGTAATAAGTATAGTAATTGTCGTTCTATCGATCATTTAAGCATAATATGGCTAGTAATATGAGTTAGATTGATAATAATAAGAGTAATAAGTATAGTAATTGTCGTTCTATCGATCATATAAGCATAATATGGTTAATAGTATGAGTTAGATTGATAAAAATAAGAATAATAAGCATAGTAATTGTCGTTCTATCGATCATATAAGCATAATATGGCTAATAATATGACTTAGGTTGATAATAATAAGAGTAATAAGTATAGTAAATGTCGTGCTATCGATCATATCTGCATAATATTGTTAATAATATGAGTTAGATTGATAATAATAAGAGTAATAAGTATAGTAATTGTCGTTCTATCGATCATATAAGCATAATATGGCTAATAATATGAGTTAGATTGATAATAATAAGAGTAATAAGTATAGTAATTGTAGTTCTATCGATCGTATCTGCATAATATGCTTAATAATATGAGTTAGATTCATAATAATAAGAGTAATAAGTACAGTAATTGTCGTTCTATCGATAATATAAGCATAATATGGCTAATAATATGAGTTAGATCGATAATAGATAGAGTAATAAGTATAGTAATTGTCGTTCTGTCGATCATATAAGCATAATATGGCTAATAATATGAGTTAGATTGATAATAGTAAGTGTAATAAGTATAGTAATTGTCGTTCTATCGATCATATATGCATAATATGGCTAATAATATGAGTTAGATTGATAATAATAACAGTAATAAGTACAGTAATTGTCGTCCTATCGATAATATAAGCATAATATGTCTAATAATATGAGTTAGATTGATAATAATAAGAGTAGTGAGTATAGTAATTGTCGTTCTATCGATCATATAAGCATAATACGGCTAAAAATATGAGTTAGATTGATAATAATACGAGTAAAGAGTATAGTAATTGTCGTTCTATCGATCATTTAAGCATAATATGGCTAATAATATGAGTTAGATTGATAATAATAAGAGTAATGAGTATAGTAATTGTAGTTCTATCGATCGTATCTGCATAATATGGTTAATAATATGAGTTAGATTCATAATAATAAGAGTAATAAGTATAGTAATTGTCGTTCTATCGATCATTTAAGCATAATATGGCTAATAATATGAGTTAGGTTGATAAAAATAAGAATAATAAGTATAGTAATTGTTGTTCTATCGATCATATAAACATAATATGGCTAATAATATGAGTTTATGTTGATAATAATAAGAGTAATAAGTATAGTAAATGTCGTGCTATCAATCATATCTGCATAATATTGTTAATAATATGAGTTAGATTGATAATAGTGAGTGTAATAAGTACAGTAATTGTCGTTCTGTCGATAATATAAGCATAATATGTCTAATAATATGAGTTAGATTGATAATAATAAGAGTAGTGAGTATAGTAATTGTCGTTCTATCGATCATATAAGCATAATATGGCTAATAATATGAGTTAGATTGGTAATAATAACAGTAATAAGTACAGTAATTGTCGTTCTATCGATCATTTAAGCATAATATGGCTGGTAATATGAGTTAGATTGATAATAATAAGAGTAATAAGTATAGTAATTGTCGTTCTATCGATCGTATAAGCATAATATGGCTGATAATATGAGTTAGATTGATAATAATAAGAGTAATAAGTATAGTAATTGTCGTTCTATCGATCATTTAATCATAATATGGCTAGTAATATAAGTTAGATTGATAATAATAAGAGTAATAAGTATAGTAATTGTCGTTCTATCGATCATATAAGCATAATATGGTTAATAATATGAGTTAGATTGATAATAACAAGAGTAATAAGTATAGTAATTGTCGTTCTATCGATCATATAAGCATAATATGGCTAATAATATGAGTAAGATTGATAATAATAATAGTAATAAGTATAGTAATTGTCGTTCTATCGATCATATAAGCATAATACGGCTAAAAATATGAGTTAGATTGATAATAATACGAGTAATGAGTATAGTAATTGTCGTTCTATCGATCATTTAAGCATAATATGGCTAATAATATGAGTTGGATTGATAATAAGAAGAGTAATGAGTATAGTAATTGTAGTTCTATCGATCGTATCTGCATAATATGGTTAATAATATGAGTTAGATTCATAATAATAAGAGTAATAAGTATAGTAATTGTCGTTCTATCGATCATTTAAGCATAATATGGCTAATAATATGAGTTAGGTTGATAAAAATAAGAATAATAAGTATAGTAATTGTTGTTCTATCGATCATATAAACATAATATGGCTAATAATATGAGTTTATGTTGATAATAATAAGAGTAATAAGTATAGTAAATGTCGTGCTATCAATCATATCTGCATAATATTGTTAATAATATGAGTTAGATTGATAATAGTGAGTGTAATAAGTACAGTAATTGTCGTTCTATCGATAATATAAGCATAATATGTCTAATAATATGAGTTAGATTGATAATAATAAGAGTAGTGAGTATAGTAATTGTCGTTCTATCGATCATATAAGCATAATATGGCTAATAATATGAGTTAGATTGATAATAATAACAGTAATAAGTACAGTAATTGTCGTTCTATCGATAATATAAGCATAATATGGCTAATAATATGAGTTAGATCGATAATGATAAGAGTAATAAGTACAGTAATTGTCGTTCTATCGATCATATAAGCATAATATGGCTAATAATATGAGATAGATTGATAATAATAAGAGTAATAAGTATAGTAATTGTCGTTCTATCGATCATATAAGCATAATATGGTTAATAATATGAGTTAGATTGATAATAATAAGAGTAATAAGTATAGTAATTGTCGTTCTATCGATCATATAAGCATAATATGGCTAATAATATGAGTTAGATTGATAATAATAAGAGTAATAAGTATAGTTATTGTCGTTCTATCGATCATTTAAGCATAATATGGCTAGTAATATGAGTTAGATTGATAATAATAAGAGTAATAAGTATAGTAATTGTCGTTCTATCGATCATATCTGCATAATATGACTAATAATATGAGTTAGGTTGATAATAATAAGAGTAATAAGTATAGTAAATGTCGTGCTATCGATCATATAAGCATAATATGGCTAATAATATGAGTAAGATTTATAATAATAATAGTAATATGTATAGTAATTGTCGTTCTATCGATCATTTAAGCATAATATGGCTAGTAATGTAAGTTAGATTGATAATAATAAGAGTAATAAGTATAGTAATTGTCGTTCTATCGATCATATAAGCATAATACGGCTAGTAATATGAGTTAGATTGATAATAATAAGAGTAATAAGTATAGTAATTGTAGTTCTATCGATCGTATCTGCATAATATGCTTAATATTATGAGTTAGATTCATAATAATAAGAGTAATAAGTATAGTAATTTTCGTTCTATCGATCATTTAAGCATAATACGGCTAATAATATGAGTTAGATTGATAATAATAAGAGTAATAAGTATAGTAATTGTAGTTCTATCGATCGTATCTGCATAATATGCTTAATAATATGAGTTAGATTCATAATAATAAGAGTAATAAGTATAGTAATTGTCGTTCTATCGATCATTTAAGCATAATATGGCTAATAATATGAGTTAGGTTGATAATAGTAAGAGTAGTGAGTATAGTAATTGTCGTTCTATCGATCATATAAGCATAATATGGCTAATAATATGAGTTAGATTGATAATAGTAGGTGTAATAAGTATAGTAATTGTCGTTCTATCGATCATATATGCATAATATGACTAATAATATGAGTTAGATTGATAATAACAACAGCAATAAGTACATTAATTGTCGTTCTATAGATAATATAAGCATAATATGGCTAATAATATGAGTTAGATCAATAATGATAAGCGTAATAAGTACAGTAATTGTAGTTCTATCGATCGTATCTGCATAATATGGTTAATAATATGAGTTAGATTCATAATAATAATAGTAATAAGTATAGTAATTGTCGTTCTATCGATCATTTAAGCATAATATGGCTAATAATATGAGTTAGGTTGATAAAAATAAGAATAATAAGTATAGTAATTGTTGTTCTATCGATCATATAAACATAATATGGCTAATAATATGAGTTTATGTTGATAACAATAAGAGTAATAAGTATAGTAAATGTCGTGCTATCAATCATATCTGCATAATATTGTTAATAATATGAGTTAGATTGATAATAGTGAGTGTAATAAGTACAGTAATTGTCGTTCTATCGATAATATAAGCATAATATGTCTAATAATATGAGTTAGATTGATAATAATAAGAGTAGTGAGTATAGTAATTGTCGTTCTATCGATCATATAAGCATAATATGGCTAATAATATGAGTTAGATTGATAATAATAACAGTAATAAGTACAGTAATTGTCGTTCTATCGATAATATAAGCATAATATGGCTAATAATATGAGTTAGATCGATAATGATAAGAGTAATAAGTACAGTAATTGTCGTTCTATCGATCATATATGCATAATATGGCTAATAATATGAGTTAGATTGATAATAGTAAGTGTAATAAGTATAGTAATTGTCGTTCTATCGATCACATATGCATAATATGGCTAATAATATGAGTTAGATTGATAATAATAACAGTAATAAGTACAGTAATTGTCGTTCTATCGATAATATAAGCATAATATGGCTAATAATATTAGTTAGATCGATAATGATAAGAGTAATAAGTACAGTAATTGTCGTTCTATCGATCATATAAGTATAATATGGCTAATAATATGAGTAAGATTTATAATAATAATAGTAATATGTATAGTAATTGTCGTTCTATCGATCATTTAAGCATAACATGGCTAATAATATGAGTTAGATTGATAATAATAACAGTAATAAGTACAGTAATTGTCGTTCTATCGATAATATAAGCATAATATGGCTAATAATATGAGTTAGATCGATAATGATAAGAGTAATAAGTACAGTAATTGTCGTTCTATCGATCATATATGCATAATATGGCTAATAATATGAGTTAGATTGATAATAGTAAGTGTAATAAGTATAGTAATTGTCGTTCTATCGATCATATATGCATAATATGGCTAATAATATGAGTTAGATTGATAATAATAACAGTAATAAGTACAGTAATTGTCGTTCTATCGATAATATAAGCATAATATGGCTAATAATATGAGTTAGATCAATAATGATAAGCGTAATAAGTACAGTAATTGTCGTTCTATCGATCATATATGCATAATATGGCTAATAATATGAGTTAGATCGATAATGATAAGAGTAATAAGTACAGTAATTGTCGTTCTATCGATCATATATGCATAATATGGCTAATAATATGAGTTAGATTGATAATAGTAAGAGTAATAAGTATAGTAAATGTCGTTCTATCGATCATATAAGCATAATATGGCTAATAATATGAGTTAGATCGATAATGATAAGAGTAATAAGTACAGTAATTGTCGTTCTATCGATCATATAAGCATAATATGGCTAATAATATGAGTTAGATTGATAATAGATAGAGTAATAAGTATAGTAATTGTCGTTCTGTCGATCATATAAGCATAATATGGCTAATAATATGAGTTAGATTGATAATAGTAAGTGTAATAAGTATAGTAATTGTCGTTCTATCGATCATATATGCATAATATGGCTAATAATATGAGTTAGATTGATAATAATAACAGTAATAAGTACAGTAATTGTCGTCCTATCGATAATATAAGCATAATATGTCTAATAATATGAGTTAGATTGATAATAATAAGAGTAGTGAGTATAGTAATTGTCGTTCTATCGATCATATAAGCATAATATGGCTAATAATATGAGATAGATTGATAATAATAAGAGTAATAAGTATAGTAATTGTCGTTCTATCGATCATATAAGCATAATATGGTTAATAATATGAGTTAGATTGATAATAACAACAGCAATAAGTACATTAATTGTCGTTCTATCGATAATATAAGCATAATATGGCTAATAATATGAGTTAGGTTGATAATAATAAGAGTAATAAGTATAGTAAATGTCGTGCTATCGATCATATAAGCATAATATGGCTAATAATATGAGTAAGATTTATAATAATAATAGTAATATGTATAGTAATTGTCGTTCTATCGATCATTTAAGCATAATATGGCTAGTAATGTAAGTTAGATTGATAATAATAAGAGTAATAAGTATAGTAATTGTCGTTCTATCGATCATATAAGCATAATACGGCTAGTAATATGAGTTAGATTGATAATAATAAGAGTAATAAGTATAGTAATTGTAGTTCTATCGATCGTATCTGCATAATATGCTTAATATTATGAGTTAGATTCATAATAATAAGAGTAATAAGTATAGTAATTTTCGTTCTATCGATCATTTAAGCATAATACGGCTAATAATATGAGTTAGATTGATAATAATAAGAGTAATAAGTATAGTAATTGTAGTTCTATCGATCGTATCTGCATAATATGCTTAATAATATGAGTTAGATTCATAATAATAAGAGTAATAAGTATAGTAATTGTCGTTCTATCGATCATTTAAGCATAATATGGCTAATAATATGAGTTAGGTTGATAATAGTAAGAGTAGTGAGTATAGTAATTGTCGTTCTATCGATCATATAAGCATAATATGGCTAATAATATGAGTTAGATTGATAATAGTAGGTGTAATAAGTATAGTAATTGTCGTTCTATCGATCATATATGCATAATATGACTAATAATATGAGTTAGATTGATAATAACAACAGCAATAAGTACATTAATTGTAGTTCTATCGATAATATAAGCATAATATGGCTAATAATATGAGTTAGGTTGATAATAATAAGAGTAATAAGTATAGTAAATGTCGTGCTATCGATCATATCTGCATAATATGGTGAATAATATGAGTTAGATTGATAATAATAATAGTAATAAGTATAGTAATTGTCGTTCTATCGATCATTTAAGCATAATATGGCTAATAATATGAGTTAGGTTGATAAAAATAAGAATAATAAGTATAGTAATTGTTGTTCTATCGATCATATAAACATAATATGGCTAATAATATGAGTTTATGTTGATAATAATAAGAGTAATAAGTATAGTAAATGTCGTGCTATCAATCATATCTGCATAATATTGTTAATAATATGAGTTAGATTGATAATAGTGAGTGTAATAAGTACAGTAATTGTCGTTCTATCGATAATATAAGCATAATATGTCTAATAATATGAGTTAGATCGATAATGATAAGAGTAGTGAGTATAGTAATTGTCGTTCTATCGATCATATAAGCATAATATGGCTAATAATATGAGTTAGATTGATAATAGTAAGTGTAATAAGTATAGTAATTGTCGTTCTATCGATCACATATGCATAATATGGCTAATAATATGAGTTAGATTGATAATAATAACAGTAATAAGTACAGTAGTTGTCGTTCTATCGATAATATAAGCATAATATGGCTAATAATATTAGTTAGATCGATAATGATAAGAGTAATAAGTACAGTAATTGTCGTTCTATCGATCATATAAGCATAATATGGCTAATAATATGAGTAAGATTTATAATAATAATAGTAATATGTATAGTAATTGTCGTTCTATCGATCATTTAAGCATAACATGGCTAATAATATGAGTTAGATTGATAATAATAACAGTAATAAGTACAGTAATTGTCGTTCTATCGATAATATAAGCATAATATGGCTAATAATATGAGTTAGATCGATAATGATAAGAGTAATAAGTACAGTAATTGTCGTTCTATCGATCATATATGCATAATATGGCTAATAATATGAGTTAGATTGATAATAGTAAGTGTAATAAGTATAGTAATTGTCGTTCTATCGATCATATATGCATAATATGGCTAATAATATGAGTTAGATTGATAATAATAACAGTAATAAGTACAGTAATTGTCGTTCTATAGATAATATAAGCATAATATGGCTAATAATATGAGTTAGATCAATAATGATAAGCGTAATAAGTACAGTAATTGTCGTTCTATCGATCATATATGCATAATATGGCTAATAATATGAGTTAGATCGATAATGATAAGAGTAATAAGTACAGTAATTGTCGTTCTATCGATCATATATGCATAATATGGCTAATAATATGAGTTAGATTGATAATAGTAAGAGTAATAAGTATAGTAATTGTCGTTCTATCGATCATATAAGCATAATATGGCTAATAATATGAGTTAGATCGATAATGATAAGAGTAATAAGTACAGTAATTGTCGTTCTATCGATCATATAAGCATAATATGGCTAATAATATGAGTTAGATTGATAATAGATAGAGTAATAAGTATAGTAATTGTCGTTCTGTCGATCATATAAGCATAATATGGCTAATAATATGAGTTAGATTGATAATAGTAAGTGTAATAAGTATAGTAATTGTCGTTCTATCGATCATACATGCATAATATGGCTAATAATATGAGTTAGATTGATAATAATAACAGTAATAAGTACAGTAATTGTCGTCCTATCGATAATATAAGCATAATATGTCTAATAATATGAGTTAGATTGATAATAATAAGAGTAGTGAGTATAGTAATTGTCGTTCTATCGATCATATAAGCATAATACGGCTAAAAATATGAGTTAGATTGATAATAATACGAGTAATGAGTATAGTAATTGTCGTTCTATCGATCATTTAAGCATAATATGGCTAATAATATGAGTTAGATTGATAATAATAAGAGTAATGAGTATAGTAATTGTAGTTCTATCGATCGTATCTGCATAATATGGTTAATAATATGAGTTAGATTCATAATAATAATAGTAATAAGTATAGTAATTGTCGTTCTATCGATCATTTAAGCATAATATGGCTAATAATATGAGTTAGGTTGATAAAAATAAGAATAATAAGTATAGTAATTGTTGTTCTATCGATCATATAAACATAATATGGCTAATAATATGAGTTTATGTTGATAATAATAAGAGTAATAAGTATAGTAAATGTCGTGCTATCAATCATATCTGCATAATATTGTTAATAATATGAGTTAGATTGATAATAGTGAGTGTAATAAGTACAGTAATTGTCGTTCTATCGATAATATAAGCATAATATGTCTAATAATATGAGTTAGATTGATAATAATAAGAGTAGTGAGTATAGTAATTGTCGTTCTATCGATCATATAAGCATAATATGGCTAATAATATGAGTTAGATTGATAATAATAACAGTAATAAGTACAGTAATTGTCGTTCTATCGATAATATAAGCATAATATGGCTAATAATATGAGTTAGATCGATAATGATAAGAGTAATAAGTACAGTAATTGTCGTTCTATCGATCATATATGCATAATATGGCTAATAATATGAGTTAGATTGATAATAGTAAGTGTAATAAGTATAGTAATTGTCGTTCTATCGATCACATATGCATAATATGGCTAATAATATGAGTTAGATTGATAATAATAACAGTAATAAGTACAGTAATTGTCGTTCTATCGATAATATAAGCATAATATGGCTAATAATATTAGTTAGATCGATAATGATAAGAGTAATAAGTACAGTAATTGTCGTTCTATCGATCATATAAGTATAATATGGCTAATAATATGAGTAAGATTTATAATAATAATAGTAATATGTATAGTAATTGTCGTTCTATCGATCATTTAAGCATAACATGGCTAATAATATGAGTTAGATTGATAATAATAACAGTAATAAGTACAGTAATTGTCGTTCTATCGATAATATAAGCATAATATGGCTAATAATATGAGTTAGATCGATAATGATAAGAGTAATAAGTACAGTAATTGTCGTTCTATCGATCATATATGCATAATATGGCTAATAATATGAGTTAGATTGATAATAGTAAGTGTAATAAGTATAGTAATTGTCGTTCTATCGATCATATATGCATAATATGGCTAATAATATGAGTTAGATTGATAATAATAACAGTAATAAGTACAGTAATTGTCGTTCTATCGATAATATAAGCATAATATGGCTAATAATATGAGTTAGATCAATAATGATAAGCGTAATAAGTACAGTAATTGTCGTTCTATCGATCATATATGCATAATATGGCTAATAATATGAGTTAGATCGATAATGATAAGAGTAATAAGTACAGTAATTGTCGTTCTATCGATCATATATGCATAATATGGCTAATAATATGAGTTAGATTGATAATAGTAAGAGTAATAAGTATAGTAAATGTCGTTCTATCGATCATATAAGCATAATATGGCTAATAATATGAGTTAGATCGATAATGATAAGAGTAATAAGTACAGTAATTGTCGTTCTATCGATCATATAAGCATAATATGGCTAATAATATGAGTTAGATTGATAATAGATAGAGTAATAAGTATAGTAATTGTCGTTCTGTCGATCATATAAGCATAATATGGCTAATAATATGAGTTAGATTGATAATAGTAAGTGTAGTGAGTATAGTAAATGTCGTGCTATCGATCATATCTGCATAATATGGTGAATAATATGAGTTAGATTGATAATAATAATAGTAATAAGTATAGTAATTGTCGTTCTATCGATCATTTAAGCATAATATGGCTAATAATATGAGTTAAATTGATAATAATAACAGTAATAAGTACAGTAATTGTCGTTCTATCGATAATATAAGCATAATATGGCTAATAATATGAGTTAGATCGAAAATGATAAGAGCAATAAGTACAGTAATTGTCGTTCTATCGATCATATAAGCATAATATGGCTAATAATATCAGTAAGATTTATAATAATAATAGTAATATGTATAGTAATTGTCGTTCTATCGATCATTTAAGCATAATACGGCTAAAAATATGAGTTAGATTGATAATAATACGAGTAATGAGTATAGTAATTGTCGTTCTATCGATCATTTAAGCATAATATGGCTAATAATATGAGTTAGATTGATAATAATAAGAGTAATGAGTATAGTAATTGTAGTTCTATCGATCGTATCTGCATAATATGGTTAATAATATGAGTTAGATTCATAATAATAAGAGTAATAAGTATAGTAATTGTCGTTCTATCGATCATTTAAGCATAATATGGCTAATAATATGAGTTAGGTTGATAAAAATAAGAATAATAAGTATAGTAATTGTTGTTCTATCGATCATATAAACATAATATGGCTAATAATATGAGTTTATGTTGATAATAATAAGAGTAATAAGTATAGTAAATGTCGTGCTATCAATCATATCTGCATAATATTGTTAATAATATGAGTTAGATTGATAATAGTGAGTGTAATAAGTACAGTAATTGTCGTTCTATCGATAATATAAGCATAATATGTCTAATAATATGAGTTAGATTGATAATAATAAGAGTAGTGAGTATAGTAATTGTCGTTCTATCGATCATATAAGCATAATATGGCTAATAATATGAGTTAGATTGATAATAATAACAGTAATAAGTACAGTAATTGTCGTTCTATCGATAATATAAGCATAATATGGCTAATAATATGAGTTAGATCGATAATGATAAGAGTAATAAGTACAGTAATTGTCGTTCTATCGATCATATATGCATAATATGGCTAATAATATGAGTTAGATTGATAATAGTAAGTGTAATAAGTATAGTAATTGTCGTTCTATCGATCACATATGCATAATATGGCTAATAATATGAGTTAGATTGATAATAATAACAGTAATAAGTACAGTAATTGTCGTTCTATCGATAATATAAGCATAATATGGCTAATAATATGAGTTAGATCGATAATGATAAGAGTAATAAGTACAGTAATTGTCGTTCTATCGATCATTTAAGCATAATATGGCTAATAATATGAGTTAAGTTGATAAAAATAAGAATAATAAGTATAGTAATTGTTGTTCTATCGATCATATAAACATAATATGGCTAATAATATGAGTTTATGTTGATAATAATAAGAGTAATAAGTATAGTAAATGTCGTGTTATCAATCATATCTGCATAATATTGTTAATAATATGAGTTAGATTGATAATAGTGAGTGTAATAAGTACAGTAATTGTCGTTCTATCGATAATATAAGCATAATATGTCTAATAATATGAGTTAGATTGATAATAATAAGAGTAGTGAGTATAGTAATTGTCGTTCTATCGATCATATAAGCATAATCTGGCTAATAATATGAGTTAGATTGATAATAGTAACAGTAATAAGTACAGTAATTATCGTTCTATCGATAATATAAGCATAATATGGCTAATAATATGAGTTAGATCGATAATGATAAGAGTAATAAGTACAGTAATTGTCGTTCTATCGATCATATATGCATAATATGGCTAATAATATGAGTTAGATTGATAATAGTAAGTGTAATAAGTATAGTAATTGTCGTTCTATCGATCACATATGCATAAAATGGCTAATAATATGAGTTAGATTGATAATAATAACAGTAATATGTACAGTAATTGTCGATCTATCGATAATATAAGCATAATATGGCTAATAATATGAGTTAGATCGATAATGATAATAGCAATAAGTACAGTAATTGTCGTTCTATCGATCATATAAGCATAATATGGCTAATAATATGAGTTAGATTGATAATAGATAGAGTAATAAGTATAGTAATTGTCGTTCTGTCGATCATTTAAGCATAATATGGCTAATAATATGAGTTAGATTGATAATAATAAGAGTAATGAGTATAGTAATTGTAGTTCTATCGATCGTATCTGCATAATATGGTTAATAATATGAGTTAGATTCATAATAATAAGAGTAATAAGTATAGTAATTGTCGTTCTATCGATCATTTAAGCATAATATGGCTAATAATATGAGTTAGGTTGATAAAAATAAGAATAATAAGTATAGTAATTGTTGTTCTATCGATCATATAAACATAATATGGCTAATAATATGAGTTTATGTTGATAATAATAAGAGTAATAAGTATAGTAAATGTCGTGCTATCAATCATATCTGCATAACATTGTTAATAATATGAGTTAGATTGATAATAGTGAGTGTAATAAGTACAGTAATTGTCGTTCTATCGATAATATAAGCATAATATGTCTAATAATATGAGTTAGATTGATAATAATAAGAGTAGTGAGTATAGTAATTGTCGTTCTATCGATCATATAAGCATAATATGGCTAATAATATGAGTTAGATTGATAATAATAACAGTAATAAGTACAGTAATTGTCGTTCTATCGATAATATAAGCATAATATGGCTAATAATATGAGTTAGATCGATAATGATAAGAGTAATAAGTACAGTAATTGTCGTTCTATCGATCATATATGCATAATATGGCTAATAATATGAGTTAGATTGATAATAGTAAGTGTAATAAGTATAGTAATTGTCGTTCTATCGATCACATATGCATAATATGGCTAATAATATGAGTTAGATTGATAATAATAACAGTAATAAGTACAGTAATTGTCGTTCTATCGATAATATAAGCATAATATGGCTAATAATATGAGTTAGATCGATAATGATAAGAGTAATAAGTACAGTAATTGTCGTTCTATCGATCATATATGCATAATATGGTTAATAATATGAGTTAGATTGATAATAGTAAGTGTAATAAGTATAGTAATTGTCGTTCTATCTATCATATATGCATAATATGGCTAATAATATGAGTTAGATTGATAATAATAACAGTAATAAGTACAGTAATTGTCGTTCTATCGATAATATAAGCATAATATGTCTAATAATATGAGTTAGATTGATAATAATAAGAGTAGTGAGTATAGTAATTGTCGTTCTATCGATCATATAAGCATAATATGGCTAATAATATGAGTTAGATTGATAATAATAACAGTAATAAGTACAGTAATTGTCGTTCTATCGATAATATAAGCATAATATGGCTAATAATATGAGTTAGATCGATAATGATAAGAGTAATAAGTACAGTAATTGTCGTTCTATCGATCATTTAAGCATAATATGGCTAATAATATGAGTTAAGTTGATAAAAATAAGAATAATAAGTATAGTAATTGTTGTTCTATCGATCATATAAACATAATATGGCTAATAATATGAGTTTATGTTGATAATAATAAGAGTAATAAGTATAGTAAATGTCGTGTTATCAATCATATCTGCATAATATTGTTAATAATATGAGTTAGATTGATAATAGTGAGTGTAATAAGTACAGTAATTGTCGTTCTATCGATAATATAAGCATAATATGTCTAATAATATGAGTTAGATTGATAATAATAAGAGTAGTGAGTATAGTAATTGTCGTTCTATCGATCATATAAGCATAATCTGGCTAATAATATGAGTTAGATTGATAATAGTAACAGTAATAAGTACAGTAATTATCGTTCTATCGATAATATAAGCATAATATGGCTAATAATATGAGTTAGATCGATAATGATAAGAGTAATAAGTACAGTAATTGTCGTTCTATCGATCATATATGCATAATATGGCTAATAATATGAGTTAGATTGATAATAGTAAGTGTAATAAGTATAGTAATTGTCGTTCTATCGATCACATATGCATAATATGGCTAATAATATGAGTTAGATTGATAATAATAACAGTAATATGTACAGTAATTGTCGATCTATCGATAATATAACCATAATATGGCTAATAATATGAGTTAGATCGATAATGATAAGAGCAATAAGTACAGTAATTGTCGTTCTATCGATCATATAAGCATAATATGGCTAATAATATGAGTTAGATTGATAATAGATAGAGTAATAAGTATAGTAATTGTCGTTCTGTCGATCATATAAGCATAATATGGCTAATAATATGAGTTAGATTGATAATAGTAAGTGTAATAAGTATAGTAATTGTCGTTCTATCGATCATATAAGCATAATATGGCTAATAATATGAGTTAGATTGATAATAATAAGAGTAATAAGTATAGTAATTGTCGTTCTATCGATCATTTAAGCATAATATGGCTAATAATATGAGATAGATTGATAATAATATGAGTAATAAGTATAGTAATTGTCGTTCTATCGATCATATAAGCATAATATGGTTAATAATATGAGTTAGATTGATAATAATAAGAGTAATAAGTATAGTAATTGTCGTTCTATCGATCATATAAACATAATATGGCTAATAATATGAGTTTATGTTGATAATAATAAGAGTAATAAGTATAGTAAATGTCGTGTTATCAATCATATCTGCATAATATTGTTAATAATATGAGTTAGATTGATAATAGTGAGTGTAATAAGTACAGTAATTGTCGTTCTATCGATAATATAAGCATAATATGTCTAATAATATGAGTTAGATTGATAATAATAAGAGTAGTGAGTATAGTAATTGTCGTTCTATCGATCATATAAGCATAATATGGCTAATAATATGAGATATAATGATAATAATAAGAGTAATAAGTATAGTAATTGTCGTTCTATCGATCATATAAGCATAATATGGCTAATAATATGAGTTAGATTGATAATAATAAGAGTAATAAGTATAGTAATTGTCGTTCTATCGATCATTTAAGCATAATATGGCTAGTAATATGAGTTAGATTGATAATAATAAGAGTAATAAGTATAGTAATTGTCGTTCTATCGATCATATAAGCATAATATGGTTAATAATATGGGTTAGATTGATAATAATAAGAGTAATAAGTATAGTAATTGTCGTTCTATCGATCATATAAGCATAATATGGCTAATAATATGAGTTAGATTGATAATAATAAGAGTAATAAGTATAGTAATTGTCGTTCTATCGACCATTTAAGCATAATACGGCTAATAATATGAGTTAGATTGATAATAATAAGAGTAATAAGTATAGTAATAGTAGTTCTATCGATCGTATCTGCATAATATGCTTAATAATATGAGATAGATTCATAATAATAAGAGTAATAAGTATAGTAATTGTCGTTCTATCGATCATATAAGCATAATATGGCTAATAATATGAGATAGATTGATAATAATATGAGTAATAAGTATAGTAATTGTCGTTCTATCGATCATATAAGCATAATATGGTTAATAATATGAGTTAGATTGATAATAATAAGAGTAATAAGTATAGTAATTGTCGTTCTATCGATCATATAAGCATAATATGGCTAATAATATGAGTTAGATTGATAATAATAAGAGTAATAAGTATAGTAATTGTCGTTCTATCGATCATTTAAGCATAATATGGCTAATAATATGAGATAGATTGATAATAATATGAGTAATAAGTATAGTAATTGTCGTTCTATCGATCATATAAGCATAATATGGTTAATAATATGAGTTAGATTGATAATAATAAGAGTAATAAGTATAGTAATTGTCGTTCTATCGATCATATAAACATAATATGGCTAATAATATGAGTTTATGTTGATAATAATAAGAGTAATAAGTATAGTAAATGTCGTGTTATCAATCATATCTGCATAATATTGTTAATAATATGAGTTAGATTGATAATAGTGAGTGTAATAAGTACAGTAATTGTCGTTCTATCGATAATATAAGCATAATATGTCTAATAATATGAGTTAGATTGATAATAATAAGAGTAGTGAGTATAGTAATTGTCGTTCTATCGATCATATAAGCATAATCTGGCTAATAATATGAGTTAGATTGATAATAGTAACAGTAATAAGTACAGTAATTATCGTTCTATCGATAATATAAGCATAATATGGCTAATAATATGAGTTAGATCGATAATGATAAGAGCAATAAGTACAGTAATTGTCGTTCTATCGATCATATAAGCATAATATGGCTAATAATATGAGTTAGATTGATAATAGATAGAGTAATAAGTATAGTAATTGTCGTTCTGTCGATCATTTAAGCATAATATGGCTAATAATATGAGTTAGATTGATAATAATAAGAGTAATGAGTATAGTAATTGTAGTTCTATCGATCGTATCTGCATAATATGGTTAATAATATGAGTTAGATTCATAATAATAAGAGTAATAAGTATAGTAATTGTCGTTCTATCGATCATTTAAGCATAATATGGCTAATAATATGAGTTAGGTTGATAAAAATAAGAATAATAAGTATAGTAATTGTTGTTCTATCGATCATATAAACATAATATGGCTAATAATATGAGTTTATGTTGATAATAATAAGAGTAATAAGTATAGTAAATGTCGTGCTATCAATCATATCTGCATAATATTGTTAATAATATGAGTTAGATTGATAATAGTGAGTGTAATAAGTACAGTAATTGTCGTTCTATCGATAATATAAGCATAATATGTCTAATAATATGAGTTAGATTGATAATAATAAGAGTAGTGAGTATAGTAATTGTCGTTCTATCGATCATATAAGCATAATATGGCTAATAATATGAGTTAGATTGATAATAATAACAGTAATAAGTACAGTAATTGTCGTTCTATCGATAATATAAGCATAATATGGCTAATAATATGAGTTAGATCGATAATGATAAGAGTAATAAGTACAGTAATTGTCGTTCTATCGATCATATATGCATAATATGGCTAATAATATGAGTTAGATTGATAATAGTAAGTGTAATAAGTATAGTAATTGTCGTTCTATCGATCACATATGCATAATATGGCTAATAATATGAGTTAGATTGATAATAATAACAGTAATAAGTACAGTAATTGTCGTTCTATCGATAATATAAGCATAATATGGCTAATAATATGAGTTAGATCGATAATGATAAGAGTAATAAGTACAGTAATTGTCGTTCTATCGATCATATATGCATAATATGGTTAATAATATGAGTTAGATTGATAATAGTAAGTGTAATAAGTATAGTAATTGTCGTTCTATCTATCATATATGCATAATATGGCTAATAATATGAGTTAGATTGATAATAATAACAGTAATAAGTACAGTAATTGTCGTTCTATCGATAATATAAGCATAATATGTCTAATAATATGAGTTAGATTGATAATAATAAGAGTAGTGAGTATAGTAATTGTCGTTCTATCGATCATATAAGCATAATATGGCTAATAATATGAGTTAGATTGATAATAATAACAGTAATAAGTACAGTAATTGTCGTTCTATCGATAATATAAGCATAATATGGCTAATAATATGAGTTAGATCGATAATGATAAGAGTAATAAGTACAGTAATTGTCGTTCTATCGATCATTTAAGCATAATATGGCTAATAATATGAGTTAAGTTGATAAAAATAAGAATAATAAGTATAGTAATTGTTGTTCTATCGATCATATAAACATAATATGGCTAATAATATGAGTTTATGTTGATAATAATAAGAGTAATAAGTATAGTAAATGTCGTGTTATCAATCATATCTGCATAATATTGTTAATAATATGAGTTAGATTGATAATAGTGAGTGTAATAAGTACAGTAATTGTCGTTCTATCGATAATATAAGCATAATATGTCTAATAATATGAGTTAGATTGATAATAATAAGAGTAGTGAGTATAGTAATTGTCGTTCTATCGATCATATAAGCATAATCTGGCTAATAATATGAGTTAGATTGATAATAGTAACAGTAATAAGTACAGTAATTATCGTTCTATCGATAATATAAGCATAATATGGCTAATAATATGAGTTAGATCGATAATGATAAGAGTAATAAGTACAGTAATTGTCGTTCTATCGATCATATATGCATAATATGGCTAATAATATGAGTTAGATTGATAATAGTAAGTGTAATAAGTATAGTAATTGTCGTTCTATCGATCACATATGCATAATATGGCTAATAATATGAGTTAGATTGATAATAATAACAGTAATATGTACAGTAATTGTCGATCTATCGATAATATAAGCATAATATGGCTAATAATATGAGTTAGATCGATAATGATAAGAGCAATAAGTACAGTAATTGTCGTTCTATCGATCATATAAGCATAATATGGCTAATAATATGAGTTAGATTGATAATAGATAGAGTAATAAGTATAGTAATTGTCGTTCTGTCGATCATATAAGCATAATATGGCTAATAATATGAGTTAGATTGATAATAGTAAGTGTAATAAGTATAGTAATTGTCGTTCTATCGATCATATATGCATAATATGGCTAATAATATGAGTTAGATTGATAATAATAACAGTAATAAGTACAGTAATTGTCGTCCTATCGATAATATAAGCATAATATGTCTAATAATATGAGTTAGATTGATAATAATAAGAGTAGTGAGTATAGTAATTGTCGTTCTATCGATCATATAAGCATAATATGGCTAATAATATGAGATATAATGATAATAATAAGAGTAATAAGTATAGTAATTGTCGTTCTATCGATCATATAAGCATAATATGGCTAATAATATGAGTTAGATTGATAATAATATGAGTAATAAGTATAGTAATTGTCGTTCTATCGATCATTTAAGCATAATATGGCTAGTAATATGAGTTAGATTGATAATAATAAGAGTAATAAGTATAGTAATTGTCGTTCTATCGATCATATAAGCATAATATGGTTAATAATATGAGTTAGATTGATAATAATAAGAGTAATAAGTATAGTAATTGTCGTTCTATCGATCATATAAGCATAATATGGCTAATAATATGAGTTAGATTGATAATAATAAGAGTAATAAGTATAGTAATTGTCGTTCTATCGACCATTTAAGCATAATACGGCTAATAATATGAGTTAGATTGATAATAATAAGAGTAATAAGTATAGTAATAGTAGTTCTATCGATCGTATCTGCATAATATGCTTAATAATATGAGATAGATTCATAATAATAAGAGTAATAAGTATAGTAATTGTCGTTCTATCGATCATATAAGCATAATATGGCTAATAATATGAGATAGATTGATAATAATATGAGTAATAAGTATAGTAATTGTCGTTCTATCGATCATATAAGCATAATATGGCTAATAATATGAGTTAGATTGATAATAATAAGAGTAATAAGTATAGTAATTGTCGTTCTATCGATCATTTAAGCATAATATGGCTAATAATATGAGATAGATTGATAATAATATGAGTAATAAGTATAGTAATTGTCGTTCTATCGATCATATAAGCATAATATGGTTAATAATATGAGTTAGATTGATAATAATAAGAGTAATAAGTATAGTAATTGTCGTTCTATCGATCATATAAGCATAATATGGCTAATAATATGAGTTAGATTGATAATAATAAGAGTAATAAGTATAGTAATTGTCGTTCTATCGATCATTTAAGCATAATATGGCTAGTAATATGAGTTAGATTGATAATAATAAGAGTAATAAGTATAGTAATTGTCGTTCTATCGATCATATAAGCATAATATGGTTAATAATATGAGTTAGATTGATAATAATAAGAGTAATAAGTATAGTAATTGTCGTTCTATCGATCTTATAAGCATAATATGGCTAATAATATGAGTAAGATTGATAATAATAATAGTAATAAGTATAGTAATTGTCGGTCTATCGATCATTTAAGCATAATATGGCTAATAATATGAGTTAGGTTGATAAAAATAAGAATAATAAGCATAGTAATTGTCGTTCTATCGATCATATAAGCATAATATGGCTAATAATATGACTTAGGTTGATAATAATAAGAGTAATAAGTATAGTAAATGTCGTGCTATCGATCATATCTGCATAATATTGTTAATAATATGAGTTAGATTGATAATAGTGAGTGTAATAAGTATAGTAATTGTCGTTCTATCGATCATATCTGCATAATATTGCTAATAATATGAGTTGGATTGATAATAATAAGAGTAATAAGTATAGTAATTGTCGTTCTATCGATCATATAAGCATAATATGGCTAATAATATGAGTTAGATTGATAATAATAAGAGTAATAAGTATAGTAATTGTAGTTCTATCGATCGTATCTGCATAATATGCTTAATAATATGAGTTAGATTCATAATAATAAGAGTAATAAGTACAGTAATTGTCGTTCTATCGATAATATAAGCATAATATGGCTAATAATATGAGTTAGATCGATAATAGATAGAGTAATAAGTATAGTAATTGTCGTTCTGTCGATCATATAAGCATAATATGGCTAATAATATGAGTTAGATTGATAATAGTAAGTGTAATAAGTATAGTAATTGTCGTTCTATCGATCATATATGCATAATATGGCTAATAATATGAGTTAGATTGATAATAATAACAGTAATAAGTACAGTAATTGTCGTCCTATCGATAATATAAGCATAATATGTCTAATAATATGAGTTAGATTGATAATAATAAGAGTAGTGAGTATAGTAATTGTCGTTCTATCGATCATATAAGCATAATACGGCTAAAAATATGAGTTAGATTGATAATAATACGAGTAAAGAGTATAGTAATTGTCGTTCTATCGATCATTTAAGCATAATATGGCTAATAATATGAGTTAGATTGATAATAATAAGAGTAATGAGTATAGTAATTGTAGTTCTATCGATCGTATCTGCATAATATGGTTAATAATATGAGTTAGATTCATAATAATAAGAGTAATAAGTATAGTAATTGTCGTTCTATCGATCATTTAAGCATAATATGGCTAATAATATGAGTTAGGTTGATAAAAATAAGAATAATAAGTATAGTAATTGTTGTTCTATCGATCATATAAACATAATATGGCTAATAATATGAGTTTATGTTGATAATAATAAGAGTAATAAGTATAGTAAATGTCGTGCTATCAATCATATCTGCATAATATTGTTAATAATATGAGTTAGATTGATAATAGTGAGTGTAATAAGTACAGTAATTGTCGTTCTATCGATAATATAAGCATAATATGTCTAATAATATGAGTTAGATTGATAATAATAAGAGTAGTGAGTATAGTAATTGTCGTTCTATCGATCATATAAGCATAATATGGCTAATAATATGAGTTAGATTGATAATAATAACAGTAATAAGTACAGTAATTGTCGTTCTATCGATCATTTAAGCATAATATGGCTGGTAATATGAGTTAGATTGATAATAATAAGAGTAATAAGTATAGTAATTGTCGTTCTATCGATCATTTAATCATAATATGGCTAGTAATATAAGTTAGATTGATAATAATAAGAGTAATAAGTATAGTAATTGTCGTTCTATCGATCATATAAGCATAATATGGTTAATAATATGAGTTAGATTGATAATAACAAGAGTAATAAGTATAGTAATTGTCGTTCTATCGATCATATAAGCATAATATGGCTAATAATATGAGTAAGATTGATAATAATAATAGTAATAAGTATAGTAATTGTCGTTCTATCGATCATATAAGCATAATACGGCTAAAAATATGAGTTAGATTGATAATAATACGAGTAATGAGTATAGTAATTGTCGTTCTATCGATCATTTAAGCATAATATGGCTAATAATATGAGTTGGATTGATAATAAGAAGAGTAATGAGTATAGTAATTGTAGTTCTATCGATCGTATCTGCATAATATGGTTAATAATATGAGTTAGATTCATAATAATAAGAGTAATAAGTATAGTAATTGTCGTTCTATCGATCATTTAAGCATAATATGGCTAATAATATGAGTTAGGTTGATAAAAATAAGAATAATAAGTATAGTAATTGTTGTTCTATCGATCATATAAACATAATATGGCTAATAATATGAGTTTATGTTGATAATAATAAGAGTAATAAGTATAGTAAATGTCGTGCTATCAATCATATCTGCATAATATTGTTAATAATATGAGTTAGATTGATAATAGTGAGTGTAATAAGTACAGTTATTGTCGTTCTATCGATAATATAAGCATAATATGTCTAATAATATGAGTTAGATTGATAATAATAAGAGTAGTGAGTATAGTAATTGTCGTTCTATCGATAATATAAGCATAATATGGCTAATAATATGAGTTAGATCGATAATAATAACAGTAATAAGTACAGTAATTGTCGTTCTATCGATCATATATGCATAATATGGCTAATAATATGAGTTAGATTGATAATAGTAAGTGTAATAAGTATAGTAATTGTCGTTCTATCGATCACATATGCATAATATGGCTAATAATATGAGTTAGATTGATAATAATAACAGTAATAAGTACAGTAATTGTCGTTCTATCGATAATATAAGCATAATATGGCTAATAATATTAGTTAGATCGATAATGATAAGAGTAATAAGTACAGTAATTGTCGTTCTATCGATCATATATGCATAATATGGCTAATAATATGAGTTAGATCGATAATGATAAGAGTAATAAGTACAGTAATTGTCGTTCTATCGATCATATATGCATAATATGGCTAATAATATGAGTTAGATTGATAATAGTAAGAGTAATAAGTATAGTAAATGTCGTTCTATCGATCATATAAGCATAATATGGCTAATAATATGAGTTAGATTGATAATAATAACAGTAATAAGTACAGTAATTGTCGTTCTATCGATCATTTAAGCATAATATGGCTGGTAATATGAGTTAGATTGATAATAATAAGAGTAATAAGTATAGTAATTGTCGTTCTATCGATCATTTAATCATAATATGGCTAGTAATATAAGTTAGATTGATAATAATAAGAGTAATAAGTATAGTAATTGTCGTTCTATCGATCATATAAGCATAATATGGTTAATAATATGAGTTAGATTGATAATAACAAGAGTAATAAGTATAGTAATTGTCGTTCTATCGATCATATAAGCATAATATGGCTAATAATATGAGTAAGATTGATAATAATAATAGTAATAAGTATAGTAATTGTCGTTCTATCGATCATATAAGCATAATACGGCTAAAAATATGAGTTAGATTGATAATAATACGAGTAATGAGTATAGTAATTGTCGTTCTATCGATCATTTAAGCATAATATGGCTAATAATATGAGTTGGATTGATAATAAGAAGAGTAATGAGTATAGTAATTGTAGTTCTATCGATCGTATCTGCATAATATGGTTAATAATATGAGTTAGATTCATAATAATAAGAGTAATAAGTATAGTAATTGTCGTTCTATCGATCATTTAAGCATAATATGGCTAATAATATGAGTTAGGTTGATAAAAATAAGAATAATAAGTATAGTAATTGTTGTTCTATCGATCATATAAACATAATATGGCTAATAATATGAGTTTATGTTGATAATAATAAGAGTAATAAGTATAGTAAATGTCGTGCTATCAATCATATCTGCATAATATTGTTAATAATATGAGTTAGATTGATAATAGTGAGTGTAATAAGTACAGTTATTGTCGTTCTATCGATAATATAAGCATAATATGTCTAATAATATGAGTTAGATTGATAATAATAAGAGTAGTGAGTATAGTAATTGTCGTTCTATCGATAATATAAGCATAATATGGCTAATAATATGAGTTAGATCGATAATAATAACAGTAATAAGTACAGTAATTGTCGTTCTATCGATCATATATGCATAATATGGCTAATAATATGAGTTAGATTGATAATAGTAAGTGTAATAAGTATAGTAATTGTCGTTCTATCGATCACATATGCATAATATGGCTAATAATATGAGTTAGATTGATAATAATAACAGTAATAAGTACAGTAATTGTCGTTCTATCGATAATATAAGCATAATATGGCTAATAATATTAGTTAGATCGATAATGATAAGAGTAATAAGTACAGTAATTGTCGTTCTATCGATCATATATGCATAATATGGCTAATAATATGAGTTAGATCGATAATGATAAGAGTAATAAGTACAGTAATTGTCGTTCTATCGATCATATATGCATAATATGGCTAATAATATGAGTTAGATTGATAATAGTAAGAGTAATAAGTATAGTAAATGTCGTTCTATCGATCATATAAGCATAATATGGCTAATAATATGAGTTAGATCGATAATGATAAGAGTAATAAGTACAGTAATTGTCGTTCTATCGATCATATAAGCATAATATGGCTAATAATATGAGTTAGATTGATAATAGATAGAGTAATAAGTATAGTAATTGTCGTTCTGTCGATCATATAAGCATAATATGGCTAATAATATGAGTTAGATTGATAATAGATAGAGTAATAAGTATAGTAATTGTCGTTCTGTCGATCATATAAGCATAATATGGCTAATAATATGAGTTAGATTGATAATAGTAAGTGTAATAAGTATAGTAATTGTCGTTCTATCGATCATATATGCATAATATGGCTAATAATATGAGTTAGATTGATAATAATAACAGTAATAAGTACAGTAATTGTCGTCCTATCGATAATATAAGCATAATATGTCTAATAATATGAGTTAGATTGATAATAATAAGAGTAGTGAGTATAGTAATTGTCGTTCTATCGATCATATAAGCATAATATGGCTAATAATATGAGATAGATTGATAATAATAAGAGTAATAAGTATAGTAATTGTCGTTCTATCGATCATATAAGCATAATATGGTTAATAATATGAGTTAGATTGATAATAACAACAGCAATAAGTACATTAATTGTCGTTCTATCGATAATATAAGCATAATATGGCTAATAATATGAGTTAGGTTGATAATAATAAGAGTAATAAGTATAGTAAATGTCGTGCTATCGATCATATCTGCATAATATGGTGAATAATATGAGTTAGATTGATAATAATAATAGTAATAAGTATAGTAATTGTCGTTCTATCGATCATTTAAGCATAATATGGCTAATAATATGAGTTAAATTGATAATAATAACAGTAATAAGTACAGTAATTGTCGTTCTATCGATAATATAAGCATAATATGGCTAATAATATGAGTTAGATCGAAAATGATAAGAGCAATAAGTACAGTAATTGTCGTTCTATCGATCATATAAGCATAATATGGCTAATAATATGAGTTAGATTGATAATAGATAGAGTAATAAGTATAGTAATTGTCGTTCTGTCGATCATATAAGCATAATATGGCTAATAATATGAGTTAGATTGATAATAGTAAGTGTAATAAGTATAGTAATTGTCGTTCTATCGATCATATATGCATAATATGGCTAATAATATGAGTTAGATTGATAATAATAACAGTAATAAGTACAGTAATTGTCGTCCTATCGATAATATAAGCATAATATGTCTAATAATATGAGTTAGATTGATAATAATAAGAGTAGTGAGTATAGTAATTGTCGTTCTATCGATCATATAAGCATAATATGGCTAATAATATGAGATATAATGATAATAATAAGAGTAATAAGTATAGTAATTGTCGTTCTATCGATCATATAAGCATAATATGGCTAATAATATGAGTTAGATTGATAATAATAAGAGTAATAAGTATAGTAATTGTCGTTCTATCGATCATTTAAGCATAATATGGCTAGTAATATGAGTTAGATTGATAATAATAAGAGTAATAAGTATAGTAATTGTCGTTCTATCGATCATATAAGCATAATATGGTTAATAATATGAGTTAGATTGATAATAATAAGAGTAATAAGTATAGTAATTGTCGTTCTATCGATCATATAAGCATAATATGGCTAATAATATGAGTTAGATTGATAATAATAAGAGTAATAAGTATAGTAATTGTCGTTCTATCGACCATTTAAGCATAATACGGCTAATAATATGAGTTAGATTGATAATAATAAGAGTAATAAGTATAGTAATAGTAGTTCTATCGATCGTATCTGCATAATATGCTTAATAATATGAGATAGATTCATAATAATAAGAGTAATAAGTATAGTAATTGTCGTTCTATCGATCATATAAGCATAATATGGCTAATAATATGAGATAGATTGATAATAATATGAGTAATAAGTATAGTAATTGTCGTTCTATCGATCATATAAGCATAATATGGTTAATAATATGAGTTAGATTGATAATAATAAGAGTAATAAGTATAGTAATTGTCGTTCTATCGATCATATAAGCATAATATGGCTAATAATATGAGTTAGATTGATAATAATAAGAGTAATAAGTATAGTAATTGTCGTTCTATCGATCATTTAAGCATAATATGGCTAATAATATGAGTTAGATTGATAATAATAAGAGTAATAAGTATAGTAATTGTCGTTCTATCGATCATTTAAGCATAATATGGCTAGTAATATGAGTTAGATTGATAATAATAAGAGTAATAAGTATAGTAATTGTCGTTCTATCGATCATATAAGCATAATATGGTTAATAATATGAGTTAGATTGATAATAATAAGAGTAATAAGTATAGTAATTGTCGTTCTATCGATCTTATAAGCATAATATGGCTAATAATATGAGTAAGATTGATAATAATAATAGTAATAAGTATAGTAATTGTCGGTCTATCGATCATTTAAGCATAATATGGCTAATAATATGAGTTAGGTTGATAAAAATAAGAATAATAAGCATAGTAATTGTCGTTCTATCGATCATATAAGCATAATATGGCTAATAATATGACTTAGGTTGATAATAATAAGAGTAATAAGTATAGTAAATGTCGTGCTATCGATCATATCTGCATAATATTGTTAATAATATGAGTTAGATTGATAATAGTGAGTGTAATAAGTATAGTAATTGTCGTTCTATCGATCATATCTGCATAATATTGCTAATAATATGAGTTGGATTGATAATAATAAGAGTAATAAGTATAGTAATTGTCGTTCTATCGATCATATAAGCATAATATGGCTAATAATATGAGTTAGATTGATAATAATAAGAGTAATAAGTATAGTAATTGTAGTTCTATCGATCGTATCTGCATAATATGCTTAATAATATGAGTTAGATTCATAATAATAAGAGTAATAAGTACAGTAATTGTCGTTCTATCGATAATATAAGCATAATATGGCTAATAATATGAGTTAGATCGATAATAGATAGAGTAATAAGTATAGTAATTGTCGTTCTGTCGATCATATAAGCATAATATGGCTAATAATATGAGTTAGATTGATAATAGTAAGTGTAATAAGTATAGTAATTGTCGTTCTATCGATCATATATGCATAATATGGCTAATAATATGAGTTAGATTGATAATAATAACAGTAATAAGTACAGTAATTGTCGTCCTATCGATAATATAAGCATAATATGTCTAATAATATGAGTTAGATTGATAATAATAAGAGTAGTGAGTATAGTAATTGTCGTTCTATCGATCATATAAGCATAATACGGCTAAAAATATGAGTTAGATTGATAATAATACGAGTAAAGAGTACAGTAATTGTCGTTCTATCGATCATTTAAGCATAATATGGCTAATAATATGAGTTAGATTGATAATAATAAGAGTAATGAGTATAGTAATTGTAGTTCTATCGATCGTATCTGCATAATATGGTTAATAATATGAGTTAGATTCATAATAATAAGAGTAATAAGTATAGTAATTGTCGTTCTATCGATCATTTAAGCATAATATGGCTAATAATATGAGTTAGGTTGATAAAAATAAGAATAATAAGTATAGTAATTGTTGTTCTATCGATCATATAAACATAATATGGCTAATAATATGAGTTTATGTTGATAATAATAAGAGTAATAAGTATAGTAAATGTCGTGCTATCAATCATATCTGCATAATATTGTTAATAATATGAGTTAGATTGATAATAGTGAGTGTAATAAGTACAGTAATTGTCGTTCTATCGATAATATAAGCATAATATGTCTAATAATATGAGTTAGATTGATAATAATAAGAGTAGTGAGTATAGTAATTGTCGTTCTATCGATCATATAAGCATAATATGGCTAATAATATGAGTTAGATTGATAATAATAACAGTAATAAGTACAGTAATTGTCGTTCTATCGATCATTTAAGCATAATATGGCTGGTAATATGAGTTAGATTGATAATAATAAGAGTAATAAGTATAGTAATTGTCGTTCTATCGATCATTTAATCATAATATGGCTAGTAATATAAGTTAGATTGATAATAATAAGAGTAATAAGTATAGTAATTGTCGTTCTATCGATCATATAAGCATAATATGGTTAATAATATGAGTTAGATTGATAATAACAAGAGTAATAAGTATAGTAATTGTCGTTCTATCGATCATATAAGCATAATATGGCTAATAATATGAGTAAGATTGATAATAATAATAGTAATAAGTATAGTAATTGTCGTTCTATCGATCATATAAGCATAATACGGCTAAAAATATGAGTTAGATTGATAATAATACGAGTAATGAGTATAGTAATTGTCGTTCTATCGATCATTTAAGCATAATATGGCTAATAATATGAGTTGGATTGATAATAAGAAGAGTAATGAGTATAGTAATTGTAGTTCTATCGATCGTATCTGCATAATATGGTTAATAATATGAGTTAGATTCATAATAATAAGAGTAATAAGTATAGTAATTGTCGTTCTATCGATCATTTAAGCATAATATGGCTAATAATATGAGTTAGGTTGATAAAAATAAGAATAATAAGTATAGTAATTGTTGTTCTATCGATCATATAAACATAATATGGCTAATAATATGAGTTTATGTTGATAATAATAAGAGTAATAAGTATAGTAAATGTCGTGCTATCAATCATACCTGCATAATATTGTTAATAATATGAGTTAGATTGATAATAGTGAGTGTAATAAGTACAGTAATTGTCGTTCTATCGATAATATAAGCATAATATGTCTAATAATATGAGTTAGATTGATAATAATAAGAGTAGTGAGTATAGTAATTGTCGTTCTATCGATCATATAAGCATAATATGGCTAATAATATGAGTTAGATTGATAATAATAACAGTAATAAGTACAGTAATTGTCGTTCTATCGATAATATAAGCATAATATGGCTAATAATATGAGTTAGATCGATAATGATAAGAGTAATAAGTACAGTAATTGTCGTTCTATCGATCATATATGCATAATATGGCTAATAATATGAGTTAGATTGATAATAGTAAGTGTAATAAGTATAGTAATTGTCGTTCTATCGATCACATATGCATAATATGGCTAATAATATGAGTTAGATTGATAATAATAACAGTAATAAGTACAGTAATTGTCGTTCTATCGATAATATAAGCATAATATGGCTAATAATATTAGTTAGATCGATAATGATAAGAGTAATAAGTACAGTAATTGTCGTTCTATCGATCATATAAGTATAATATGGCTAATAATATGAGTAAGATTTATAATAATAATAGTAATATGTATAGTAATTGTCGTTCTATCGATCATTTAAGCATAACATGGCTAATAATATGAGTTAGATTGATAATAATAACAGTAATAAGTACAGTAATTGTCGTTCTATCGATAATATAAGCATAATATGGCTAATAATATGAGTTAGATCGATAATGATAAGAGTAATAAGTACAGTAATTGTCGTTCTATCGATCATATATGCATAATATGGCTAATAATATGAGTTAGATTGATAATAGTAAGTGTAATAAGTATAGTAATTGTCGTTCTATCGATCATATATGCATAATATGGCTAATAATATGAGTTAGATTGATAATAATAACAGTAATAAGTACAGTAATTGTCGTTCTATCGATAATATAAGCATAATATGGCTAATAATATGAGTTAGATCAATAATGATAAGCGTAATAAGTACAGTAATTGTCGTTCTATCGATCATATATGCATAATATGGCTAATAATATGAGTTAGATCGATAATGATAAGAGTAATAAGTACAGTAATTGTCGTTCTATCGATCATATATGCATAATATGGCTAATAATATGAGTTAGATTGATAATAGTAAGAGTAATAAGTATAGTAAATGTCGTTCTATCGATCATATAAGCATAATATGGCTAATAATATGAGTTAGATCGATAATGATAAGAGTAATAAGTACAGTAATTGTCGTTCTATCGATCATATAAGCATAATATGGCTAATAATATGAGTTAGATTGATAATAGATAGAGTAATAAGTATAGTAATTGTCGTTCTGTCGATCATATAAGCATAATATGGCTAATAATATGAGTTAGATTGATAATAGTAAGTGTAATAAGTATAGTAATTGTCGTTCTATCGATCATATATGCATAATATGGCTAATAATATGAGTTAGATTGATAATAATAACAGTAATAAGTACAGTAATTGTCGTCCTATCGATAATATAAGCATAATATGTCTAATAATATGAGTTAGATTGATAATAATAAGAGTAGTGAGTATAGTAATTGTCGTTCTATCGATCATATAAGCATAATATGGCTAATAATATGAGATAGATTGATAATAATAAGAGTAATAAGTATAGTAATTGTCGTTCTATCGATCATATAAGCATAATATGGTTAATAATATGAGTTAGATTGATAATAACAACAGCAATAAGTACATTAATTGTCGTTCTATCGATAATATAAGCATAATATGGCTAATAATATGAGTTAGGTTGATAATAATAAGAGTAATAAGTATAGTAAATGTCGTGCTATCGATCATATCTGCATAATATGGTGAATAATATGAGTTAGATTGATAATAATAATAGTAATAAGTATAGTAATTGTCGTTCTATCGATCATTTAAGCATAATATGGCTAATAATATGAGTTAAATTGATAATAATAACAGTAATAAGTACAGTAATTGTCGTTCTATCGATAATATAAGCATAATATGGCTAATAATATGAGTTAGATCGAAAATGATAAGAGCAATAAGTACAGTAATTGTCGTTCTATCGATCATATAAGCATAATATGGCTAATAATATCAGTAAGATTTATAATAATAATAGTAATATGTATAGTAATTGTCGTTCTATCGATCATTTAAGCATAATATGGCTAATAATATGAGTTAGATTGATAATAATAACAGTAATAAGTACATCAATTGTCGTTCTATCGATAATATAAGCATAATATGGCTAATAATATGAGTTAGATCGATAATGATAAGAGTAATAAGTACAGTAATTGTCGTTCTATCGATCATATATGCATAATATGGTTAATAATATGAGTTAGATTGATAATAATAACAGTAATAAGTACAGTAATTGTCGTCCTATCGATAATATAAGCATAATATGTCTAATAATATGAGTTAGATTGATAATAATAAGAGTAGTGAGTATAGTAATTGTCGTTCTATCGATCATATAAGCATAATATGGCTAATAATATGAGATAGATTGATAATAATAAGAGTAATAAGTATAGTAATTGTCGTTCTATCGATCATATAAGCATAATATGGTTAATAATATGAGTTAGATTGATAATAACAACAGCAATAAGTACATTAATTGTCGTTCTATCGATAATATAAGTATAATATGGCTAATAATATGAGTTAGATCAATAATGATAAGCGTAATAAGTACAGTAATTGTCGTTCTATCGATCATATATGCATAATATGGCTAATAATATGAGTTAGATCGATAATGATAAGAGTAATAAGTACAGTAATTGTCGTTCTATCGATCATATATGCATAATATGGCTAATAATATGAGTTAGATTGATAATAGTAAGAGTAATAAGTATAGTAAATGTCGTTCTATCGATCATATAAGCATAATATGGCTAATAATATGAGTTAGATCGATAATGATAAGAGTAATAAGTACAGTAATTGTCGTTCTATCGATCATATAAGCATAATATGGCTAATAATATGAGTTAGATTGATAATAGATAGAGTAATAAGTATAGTAATTGTCGTTCTGTCGATCATATAAGCATAATATGGCTAATAATATAAGTTAGATTGATAATAGTAAGTGTAATAAGTATAGTAATTGTCGTTCTATCGATCATATATGCATAATATGGCTAATAATATGAGTTAGATTGATAATAATAACAGTAATAAGTACAGTAATTGTCGTCCTATCGATAATATAAGCATAATATGTCTAATAATATGAGTTAGATTGATAATAATAAGAGTAGTGAGTATAGTAATTGTCGTTCTATCGATCATATAAGCATAATATGGCTAATAATATGAGTTAGGTTGATAATAATAAGAGTAATAAGTATAGTAAATGTCGTGCCATCGATCATATCTGCATAATATGGTGAATAATATGAGTTAGATTGATAATAATAATAGTAATAAGTATAGTAATTGTCGTTCTATCGATCATTTAAGCATAATATGGCTAATAATATGAGTTAAATTCATAATAATAACAGTAATAAGTACAGTAATTGTCGTTCTATCGATAATATAAGCATAATATGGCTAATAATATGAGTTAGATCGAAAATGATAAGAGCAATAAGTACAGTAATTGTCGTTCTATCGATCATATAAGCATAATATGGCTAATAATATCAGTAAGATTTATAATAATAATAGTAATATGTATAGTAATTGTCGTTCTATCGATCATTTAAGCATAATATGGCTAATAATATGAGTTAGATTGATAATAATAACAGTAATAAGTACAGTAATTGTCGTTCTATCGATAATATAAGCATAATATGGCTAATAATATGAGTTAGATCGATAATGATAAGAGTAATAAGTACAGTAATTGTCGTTCTATCGATCATATATGCATAATATGGTTAATAATATGAGTTAGATTGATAATAGTAAGTGTAATAAGTATAGTAATTGTCGTTCTATCTATCATATATGCATAATATGGCTAATAATATGGGTTAGATTGATAATAATAACAGTAATAAGTACAGTAATTGTCGTTCTATCGATAATATAAGCATAATATGTCTAATAATATGAGTTAGATTGATAATAATAAGAGTAGTGAGTATAGTAATTGTCGTTCTATCGATCATATAAGCATAATATGGCTAATAATATGAGTTAGATTGATAATAATAACAGTAATAAGTACAGTAATTGTCGTTCTATCGATAATATAAGCATAATATGGCTAATAATATGAGTTAGATCGATAATGATAAGAGTAATAAGTACAGTAATTGTCGTTCTATCGATCATTTAAGCATAATATGGCTAATAATATGAGTTAAGTTGATAAAAATAAGAATAATAAGTATAGTAATTGTTGTTCTATCGATCATATAAACATAATATGGCTAATAATATGAGTTTATGTTGATAATAATAAGAGTAATAAGTATAGTAAATGTCGTGTTATCAATCATATCTGCATAATATTGTTAATAATATGAGTTAGATTGATAATAGTGAGTGTAATAAGTACAGTAATTGTCGTTCTATCGATAATATAAGCATAATATGTCTAATAATATGAGTTAGATTGATAATAATAAGAGTAGTGAGTATAGTAATTGTCGTTCTATCGATCATATAAGCATAATCTGGCTAATAATATGAGTTAGATTGATAATAGTAACAGTAATAAGTACAGTAATTATCGTTCTATCGATAATATAAGCATAATATGGCTAATAATATGAGTTAGATCGATAATGATAAGAGTAATAAGTACAGTAATTGTCGTTCTATCGATCATATATGCATAATATGGCTAATAATATGAGTTAGATTGATAATAGTAAGTGTAATAAGTATAGTAATTGTCGTTCTATCGATCACATATGCATAATATGGCTAATAATATGAGTTAGATTGATAATAATAACAGTAATATGTACAGTAATTGTCGATATATCGATAATATAAGCATAATATGGCTAATAATATGAGTTAGATCGATAATGATAAGAGCAATAAGTACAGTAATTGTCGTTCTATCGATCATATAAGCATAATATGGCTAATAATATGAGTTAGATTGATAATAGATAGAGTAATAAGTATAGTAATTGTCGTTCTGTCGATCATATAAGCATAATATGGCTAATAATATGAGTTAGATTGATAATAGTAAGTGTAATAAGTATAGTAATTGTCGTTCTATCGATCATATATGCATAATATGGCTAATAATATGAGTTAGATTGATAATAATAACAGTAATAAGTACAGTAATTGTCGTCCTATCGATAATATAAGCATAATATGTCTAATAATATGAGTTAGATTGATAATAATAAGAGTAGTGAGTATAGTAATTGTCGTTCTATCGATCATATAAGCATAATATGGCTAATAATATGAGATATAATGATAATAATAAGAGTAATAAGTATAGTAATTGTCGTTCTATCGATCATATAAGCATAATATGGCTAATAATATGAGTTAGATTGATAATAATAAGAGTAATAAGTATAGTAATTGTCGTTCTATCGATCATTTAAGCATAATATGGCTAGTAATATGAGTTAGATTGATAATAATAAGAGTAATAAGTATAGTAATTGTCGTTCTATCGATCATATAAGCATAATATGGTTAATAATATGAGTTAGATTGATAATAATAAGAGTAATAAGTATAGTAATTGTCGTTCTATCGATCATATAAGCATAATATGGCTAATAATATGAGTTAGATTGATAATAATAAGAGTAATAAGTATAGTAATTGTCGTTCTATCGATCATTTAAGCATAATACGGCTAATAATATGAGTTAGATTGATAATAATAAGAGTAATAAGTATAGTAATTGTAGTTCTATCGATCGTATCTGCATAATATGCTTAATAATATGAGATAGATTCATAATAATAAGAGTAATAAGTATAGTAATTGTCGTTCTATCGATCATATAAGCATAATATGGCTAATAATATGAGATAGATTGATAATAATAAGAGTAATAAGTATAGTAATTGTCGTTCTATCGATCATATAAGCATAATATGGTTAATAATATGAGTTAGATTGATAATAATAAGAGTAATAAGTATAGTAATTGTCGTTCTATCGATCATATAAGCATAATATGGCTAATAATATGAGTTAGATTGATAATAATAAGAGTAATAAGTATAGTAATTGTCGTTCTATCGATCATTTAAGCATAATATGGCTAGTAATATGAGTTAGATTGATAATAATAAGAGTAATAAGTATAGTAATTGTCGTTCTATCGATCATATAAGCATAATATGGTTAATAATATGAGTTAGATTGATAATAATAAGAGTAATAAGTATAGTAATTGTCGTTCTATCGATCTTATAAGCATAATATGGCTAATAATATGAGTAAGATTGATAATAATAATAGTAATAAGTATAGTAATTGTCGGTCTATCGACCATTTAAGCATAATATGGCTAATAATACGAGTTAGGTTGATAAAAATAAGAATAATAAGCATAGTAATTGTCGTTCTATCGATCATATAAGCATAATATGGCTAATAATATGACTTAGGTTGATAATAATAAGAGTAATAAGTATAGTAAATGTCGTGCTATCGATCATATCTGCATAATATTGTTAATAATATGAGTTAGATTGATAATAGTGAGTGTAATAAGTATAGTAATTGTCGTTCTATCGATCATATCTGCATAATATTGCTAATAATATGAGTTGGATTGATAATAATAAGAGTAATAAGTATAGTAATTGTCGTTCTATCGATCATATAAGCATAATATGGCTAATAATATGAGTTAGATTGATAATAATAAGAGTAATAAGTATAGTAATTGTAGTTCTATCGATCGTATCTGCATAATATGCTTAATAATATGAGTTAGATTCATAATAATAAGAGTAATAAGTACAGTAATTGTCGTTCTATCGATAATATAAGCATAATATGGCTAATAATATGAGTTAGATCGATAATGATAAGAGTAATAAGTACAGTAGTTGTCGTTCTATCGATCATATATGCATAATATGGCTAATAATATGAGTTAGATTGATAATAGTAAGTGTAATAAGTATAGTAATTGTCGTTCTATCGATCACATATGCATAATATGGCTAATAATATGAGTTAGATTGATAATAATAACAGTAATAAGTACAGTAATTGTCGTTCTATCGATAATATAAGCATAATATGGCTAATAATATTAGTTAGATCGATAATGATAAGAGTAATAAGTACAGTAATTGTCGTTCTATCGATCATATAAGCATAATATGGCTAATAATATGAGTAAGATTTATAATAATAATAGTAATATGTATAGTAATTGTCGTTCTATCGATCATTTAAGCATAACATGGCTAATAATATGAGTTAGATTGATAATAATAACAGTAATAAGTACAGTAATTGTCGTTCTATCGATAATATAAGCATAATATGGCTAATAATATGAGTTAGATCGATAATGATAAGAGTAATAAGTACAGTAATTGTCGTTCTATCGATCATATATGCATAATATGGCTAATAATATGAGTTAGATTGATAATAGTAAGTGTAATAAGTATAGTAATTGTCGTTCTATCGATCATATATGCATAATATGGCTAATAATATGAGTGTGATTGATAATAATAACAGTAATAAGTACAGTAATTGTCGTTCTATCGATAATATAAGCATAATATGGCTAATAATATGAGTTAGATCAATAATGATAAGCGTAATAAGTACAGTAATTGTCGTTCTATCGATCATATATGCATAATATGGCTAATAATATGAGTTAGATCGATAATGATAAGAGTAATAAGTACAGTAATTGTCGTTCTATCGATCATATATGCATAATATGGCTAATAATATGAGTTAGATTGATAATAGTAAGAGTAATAAGTATAGTAATTGTCGTGCTATCGGTCATATAAGCATAATATGGCTAATAATATGAGTTAGATCGATAATGATAAGAGTAATAAGTACAGTAATTGTCGTTCTATCGATCATATAAGCATAATATGGCTAATAATATGAGTTAGATTGATAATAGATAGAGTAATAAGTATAGTAATTGTCGTTCTGTCGATCATATAAGCATAATATGGCTAATAATATGAGTTAGATTGATAATAGTAAGTGTAATAAGTATAGTAATTGTCGTTCTATCGATCATATATGCATAATATGGCTAATAATATGAGTTAGATTGATAATAATAACAGTAATAAGTACAGTAATTGTCGTCCTATCGATAATATAAGCATAATATGTCTAATAATATGAGTTAGATTGATAATAATAAGAGTAGTGAGTATAGTAATTGTCGTTCTATCGATCATATAAGCATAATACGGCTAAAAATATGAGTTAGATTGATAATAATACGAGTAATGAGTATAGTAAATGTCGTTCTATCGATCATTTAAGCATAATATGGCTAATAATATGAGTTAGATTGATAATAATAAGAGTAATGAGTATAGTAATTGTAGTTCTATCGATCGTATCTGCATAATATGGTTAATAATATGAGTTAGATTCATAATAATAAGAGTAATAAGTATAGTAATTGTCGTTCTATCGATCATTTAAGCATAATATGGCTAATAATATGAGTTAGGTTGATAAAAATAAGAATAATAAGTATAGTAATTGTTGTTCTATCGATCATATAAACATAATATGGCTAATAATATGAGTTTATGTTGATAATAATAAGAGTAATAAGTATAGTAAATGTCGTGCTATCAATCATATCTGCATAATATTGTTAATAATATGAGTTAGATTGATAATAGTGAGTGTAATAAGTACAGTAATTGTCGTTCTATCGATAATATAAGCATAATATGGCTAATAATATGAGTTAGATCGATAATGATAAGAGTAATAAGTACAGTAATTGTCGTTCTATCGATCATATATGCATAATATGGCTAATAATATGAGTTAGATTGATAATAGTAAGTGTAATAAGTATAGTAATTGTCGTTCTATCGATCATATATGCATAATATGGCTAATAATATGAGTGTGATTGATAATAATAACAGTAATAAGTACAGTAATTGTCGTTCTATCGATAATATAAGCATAATATGGCTAATAATATGAGTTAGATCAATAATGATAAGCGTAATAAGTACAGTAATTGTCGTTCTATCGATCATATATGCATAATATGGCTAATAATATGAGTTAGATCGATAATGATAAGAGTAATAAGTACAGTAATTGTCGTTCTATCGATCATATATGCATAATATGGCTAATAATATGAGTTAGATTGATAATAGTAAGAGTAATAAGTATAGTAATTGTCGTGCTATCGATCATATAAGCATAATATGGCTAATAATATGAGTTAGATCGATAATGATAAGAGTAATAAGTACAGTAATTGTCGTTCTATCGATCATATAAGCATAATATGGCTAATAATATGAGTTAGATTGATAATAGATAGAGTAATAAGTATAGTAATTGTCGTTCTGTCGATCATATAAGCATAATATGGCTAATAATATGAGTTAGATTGATAATAGTAAGTGTAATAAGTATAGTAATTGTCGTTCTATCGATCATATATGCATAATATGGCTAATAATATGAGTTAGATTGATAATAATAACAGTAATAAGTACAGTAATTGTCGTCCTATCGATAATATAAGCATAATATGTCTAATAATATGAGTTAGATTGATAATAATAAGAGTAGTGAGTATAGTAATTGTCGTTCTATCGATCATATAAGCATAATACGGCTAAAAATATGAGTTAGATTGATAATAATACGAGTAATGAGTATAGTAAATGTCGTTCTATCGATCATTTAAGCATAATATGGCTAATAATATGAGTTAGATTGATAATAATAAGAGTAATGAGTATAGTAATTGTCGTTCTATCGATCATTTAAGCATAATATGGCTAGTAATGTAAGTTAGATTGATAATAAGAAGAGTAATAAGTATAGTAATTGTCGTTCTATCGATCATATAAGCATAATACGGCTAGTAATATGAGTTAGATTGATAATAATAAGAGTAATAAGTATAGTAATTGTAGTTCTATCGATCGTATCTGCATAATATGCTTAATAATATGAGTTAGATTCATAATAATAAGAGTAATAAGTATAGTAATTGTCGTTCTATCGATCATTTAAGCATAATACGGCTAATAATATGAGTTAGATTCATAATAATAAGAGTAATAAGTATAGTAATTGTCGTTCTATCGATAATATAAGCATAATATGGCTAATAATATGAGTTAGGTTGATAATAATAAGAGTAATAAGTATAGTAAATGTCGTGCTATCGATCATATCTGCATAATATGGTGAATAATATGAGTTAGATTGATAATAATAATAGTAATAAGTATAGTAATTGTCGTTCTATCGATCATTTAAGCATAATATGGCTAATAATATGAGTTAAATTGATAATAATAACAGTAATAAGTACAGTAATTGTCGTTCTATCGATAATATAAGCATAATATGGCTAATAATATGAGGTAGATCGAAAATGATAAGAGCAATAAGTACAGTAATTGTCGTTCTATCGATCATATAAGCATAATATGGCTAATAATATCAGTAAGATTTATAATAATAATAGTAATATGTATAGTAATTGTCGTTCTATCGATCATTTAAGCATAATATGGCTAATAATATGAGTTAGATTGATAATAATAACAGTAATAAGTACAGTAATTGTCGTTCTATCGATAATATAAGCATAATATGGCTAATAATATGAGTTAGATCGATAATGATAAGAGTAATAAGTACAGTAATTGTCGTTCTATCGATCATATATGCATAATATGGCTAATAATATGAGTTAGATTGATAATAGTAAGAGTAATAAGTATAGTAAATGTCGTTCTATCGATCATATAAGCATAATATGGCTAATAATATGAGTTAGATCGATAATGATAAGAGTAATAAGTACAGTAATTGTCGTTCTATCGATCATATGAGCATAATATGGCTAATAATATGAGTTAGATTGATAATAGATAGAGTAATAAGTATAGTAATTGTCGTTCTGTCGATCATATAAGCATAATATGGCTAATAATATGAGTTAGATTGATAATAGTAAGTGTAATAAGTATAGTAATTGTCGTTCTATCGATCATATATGCATAATATGGCTAATAATATGAGTTAGATTGATAATAATAACAGTAATAAGTACAGTAATTGTCGTCCTATCGATAATATAAGCATAATATGTCTAATAATATGAGTTAGATTGATAATAATAAGAGTAGTGAGTATAGTAATTGTCGTTCTATCGATCATATAAGCATAATACGGCTAAAAATATGAGTTAGATTGATAATAATACGAGTAATGAGTATAGTAAATGTCGTTCTATCGATCATTTAAGCATAATATGGCTAATAATATGAGTTAGATTGATAATAATAAGAGTAATGAGTATAGTAATTGTCGTTCTATCGATAATATAAGCATAATATGGCTAATAATATGAGTTAGGTTGATAATAATAAGAGTAATAAGTATAGTAAATGTCGTGCTATCGATCATATCTGCATAATATGGTGAATAATATGAGTTAGATTGATAATAATAATAGTAATAAGTATAGTAATTGTCGTTCTATCGATCATTTAAGCATAATATGGCTAATAATATGAGTTAAATTGATAATAATAACAGTAATAAGTACAGTAATTGTCGTTCTATCGATAATATAAGCATAATATGGCTAATAATATGAGGTAGATCGAAAATGATAAGAGCAATAAGTACAGTAATTGTCGTTCTATCGATCATATAAGCATAATATGGCTAATAATATCAGTAAGATTTATAATAATAATAGTAATATGTATAGTAATTGTCGTTCTATCGATCATTTAAGCATAATATGGCTAATAATATGAGTTAGATTGATAATAATAACAGTAATAAGTACAGTAATTGTCGTTCTATCGATAATATAAGCATAATATGGCTAATAATATGAGTTAGATCGATAATGATAAGAGTAATAAGTACAGTAATTGTCGTTCTATCGATCATATATGCATAATATGGTTAATAATATGAGTTAGATTGATAATAGTAAGTGTAATAAGTATAGTAATTGTCGTTCTATCTATCATATATGCATAATATGGCTAATAATATGAGTTAGATTGATAATAATAACAGTAATAAGTACAGTAATTGTCGTTCTATCGATAATATAAGCATAATATGTCTAATAATATGAGTTAGATTGATAATAATAAGAGTAGTGAGTATAGTAATTGTCGTTCTATCGATCATATAAGCATAATATGGCTAATAATATGAGTTAGATTGATAATAATAACAGTAATAAGTACAGTAATTGTCGTTCTATCGATAATATAAGCATAATATGGCTAATAATATGAGTTAGATCGATAATGATAAGAGTAATAAGTACAGTAATTGTCGTTCTATCGATCATATAAGCATAATATGGTTAATAATATGAGTTAGATTGATAATGATAAGAGTAATAAGTACAGTAATTGTCGTTCTATCGATCATATATGCATAATATGGCTAATAATATGAGTTAGATTGATAATAGTAAGTGTAATAAGTATAGTAATTGTCGTTCTATCGATCATATATGCATAATATGGCTAATAATATGAGTTAGATTGATAATAATAACAGTAATAAGTACAGTAATTGTCGTTCTATCGATAATATAAGCATAATATGGCTAATAATATGAGTTAGATCAATAATGATAAGCGTAATAAGTACAGTAATTGTCGTTCTATCGATCATATATGCATAATATGGCTAATAATATGAGTAAGATTGATAATAATAATAGTAATAAGTATAGTAATTGTCGTTCTATCGATCATTTAAGCATAATATGGCTAATAATATGAGTTAGGTTGATAATAATAAGAGTAATAAGTATAGTAAATGTCGTGCTATCGATCATATAAGCATAATATGGCTAATAATATGAGTAAGATTTATAATAATAATAGTAATATGTATAGTAATTGTCGTTCTATCGATCATTTAAGCATAATATGGCTAGTAATGTAAGTTAGATTGATAATAAGAAGAGTAATAAGTATAGTAATTGTCGTTCTATCGATCATATAAGCATAATACGGCTAGTAATATGAGTTAGATTGATAATAATAAGAGTAATAAGTATAGTAATTGTAGTTCTATCGATCGTATCTGCATAATATGCTTAATAATATGAGTTAGATTCATAATAATAAGAGTAATAAGTATAGTAATTGTCCTTCTATCGATCATTTAAGCATAATACGGCTAATAATATGAGTTAGATTCATAATAATAAGAGTAATAAGTATAGTAATTGTCGTTCTATCGATCATTTAAGCATAATATGGCTAATAATATGAGTTAGGTTGATAATAGTAAGAGTAGTGAGTATAGTAATTGTCGTTCTATCGATCATATAAGCATAATATGGCTAATAATATGAGTTAGATTAATAATAGTAGGTGTAATAAGTATAGTAATTGTCGTTCTATAGATCATATATGCATAATATGACTAATAATATGAGTTAGATTGATAATAACAACAGCAATAAGTACATTAATTGTCGTTCTATCGATAATATAAGCATAATATGGCTAATAATATGAGTTAGGTTGATAATAATAAGAGTAATAAGTATAGTAAATGTCGTGCTATCGATCATATCTGCATAATATGGTGAATAATATGAGTTAGATTGATAATAATAATAGTAATAAGTATAGTAATTGTCGTTCTATCGATCATTTAAGCATAATATGGCTAATAATATGAGTTAAATTGATAATAATAACAGTAATAAGTACAGTAATTGTCGTTCTATCGATAATATAAGCATAATATGGCTAATAATATGAGTTAGATCGAAAATGATAAGAGCAATAAGTACAGTAATTGTCGTTCTATCGATCATATAAGCATAATATGGCTAATAATATCAGTAAGATTTATAATAATAATAGTAATATGTATAGTAATTGTCGTTCTATCGATAATATAAGCATAATATGGCTAATAATATGAGTTAGATCGATAATGATAAGAGTAATAAGTACAGTAATTGTCGTTCTATCGATCATATATGCATAATATGGTTAATAATATGAGTTAGATTGATAATAGTAGGTGTAATAAGTATAGTAATTGTCGTTCTATCGATCATATATGCATAATATGGCTAATAATATGAGTTAGATTGATAATAGTAAGTGTAATAAGTATAGTAATTGTCGTTCTATCGATCACATATGCATAATATGGCTAATAATATGAGTTAGATTGATAATAGTAAGTGTAATAAGTATAGTAATTGTCGTTCTATCGATCATATATGCATAATATGGCTAATAATATGAGTTAGATTGATAATAATAACAGTAATAAGTACAGTAATTGTCGTTCTATCGATAATATAAGCATAATATGGCTAATAATATGAGTTAGATCAATAATGATAAGCGTAATAAGTACAGTAATTGTCGTTCTATCGATCATATATGCATAATATGGCTAATAATATGAGTTAGATCGATAATGATAAGAGTAATAAGTACAGTAATTGTCGTTCTATCGATCATATATGCATAATATGGCTAATAATATGAGTTAGATTGATAATAGTAAGAGTAATAAGTATAGTAATTGTCGTGCTATCGATCATATAAGCATAATATGGCTAATAATATGAGTTAGATCGATAATGATAAGAGTAATAAGTACAGTAATTGTCGTTCTATCGATCATATAAGCATAATATGGCTAATAATATGAGTTAGATTGATAATAGATAGAGTAATAAGTATAGTAATTATCGTTCTGTCGATCATATAAGCATAATATGGCTAATAATATGAGTTAGATTGATAATAGTAAGTGTAATAAGTATAGTAATTGTCGTTCTATCGATCATATATGCATAATATGGCTAATAATATGAGTTAGATTGATAATAATAACAGTAATAAGTACAGTAATTGTCGTCCTATCGATAATATAAGCATAATATGTCTAATAATATGAGTTAGATTGATAATAATAAGAGTAGTGAGTATAGTAATTGTCGTTCTATCGATCATATAAGCATAATACGGCTAAAAATATGAGTTAGATTGATAATAATACGAGTAATGAGTATAGTAAATGTCGTTCTATCGATCATTTAAGCATAATATGGCTAATAATATGAGTTAAATTGATAATAATAACAGTAATAAGTACAGTAATTGTCGTTCTATCGATAATATAAGCATAATATGGCTAATAATATGAGTTAGATCGAAAATGATAAGAGCAATAAGTACAGTAATTGTCGTTCTATCGATCATATAGGCATAATATGGCTAATAATATCAGTAAGATTTATAATAATAATAGTAATATGTATAGTAATTGTCGTTCTATCGATCATTTAAGCATAATATGGCTAATAATATGAGTTAGATTGATAATAATAACAGTAATAAGTACAGTAATTGTCGTTCTATCGATAATATAAGCATAATATGGCTAATAATATGAGTTAGATCGATAATGATAAGAGTAATAAGTACAGTAATTGTCGTTCTATCGATCATATATGCATAATATGGTTAATAATATGAGTTAGATTGATAATAGTAGGTGTAATAAGTATAGTAATTGTCGTTCTATCGATCATATATGCATAATATGGCTAATAATATGAGTTAGATTGATAATAGTAAGTGTAATAAGTATAGTAATTGTCGTTCTATCGATCATATATGCATAATATGGCTAATAATATGAGTTAGATTGATAATAATAACAGTAATAAGTACAGTAATTGTCGTTCTATCGATAATATAAGCATAATATGGCTAATAATATGAGTTAGATCAATAATGATAAGCGTAATAAGTACAGTAATTGTCGTTCTATCGATCATATATGCATAATATGGCTAATAATATGAGTAAGATTGATAATAATAATAGTAATAAGTATAGTAATTGTCGTTCTATCGATCATTTAAGCATAATATGGCTAATGATATGAGTTAGGTTGATAATAATAAGAGTAATAAGTATAGTAAATGTCGTGCTATCGATCATATAAGCATAATATGGCTAATAATATGAGTAAGATTTATAATAATAATAGTAATATGTATAGTAATTGTCGTTCTATCGATCATTTAAGCATAATATGGCTAGTAATGTAAGTTAGATTGATAATAAGAAGAGTAATAAGTATAGTAATTGTCGTTCTATCGATCATATAAGCATAATACGGCTAGTAATATGAGTTAGATTGATAATAATAAGAGTAATAAGTATAGTAATTGTAGTTCTATCGATCGTATCTGCATAATATGCTTAATAATATGAGTTAGATTCATAATAATAAGAGTAATAAGTATAGTAATTGTCGTTCTATCGATCATTTAAGCATAATACGGCTAATAATATGAGTTAGATTCATAATAATAAGAGTAATAAGTATAGTAATTGTCGTTCTATCGATCATTTAAGCATAATATGGCTAATAATATGAGTTAGGTTGATAATAGTAAGAGTAGTGAGTATAGTAATTGTCGTTCTATCGATCATATAAGCATAATATGGCTAATAATATGAGTTAGATTGATAATAGTAGGTGTAATAAGTATAGTAATTGTCGTTCTATAGATCATATATGCATAATATGACTAATAATATGAGTTAGATTGATAATAACAACAGCAATAAGTACATTAATTGTCGTTCTATCGATAATATAAGCATAATATGGCTAATAATATGAGTTAGGTTGATAATAATAAGAGTAATAAGTATAGTAAATGTCGTGCTATCGATCATATCTGCATAATATGGTGAATAATATGAGTTAGATTGATAATAATAACAGTAATAAGTACAGTAATTGTCGTTCTATCGATAATATAAGCATAATATGGCTAATAATATGAGTTAGATCGATAATGATAAGAGTAATAAGTACAGTAATTGTCGTTCTATCGATCATATATGCATAATATGGTTAATAATATGAGTTAGATTGATAATAGTAGGTGTAATAAGTATAGTAATTGTCGTTCTATCGATCATATATGCATAATATGGCTAATAATATGAGTTAGATTGATAATAGTAAGTGTAATAAGTATAGTAATTGTCGTTCTATCGATCATATATGCATAATATGGCTAATAATATGAGTTAGATTGATAATAATAACAGTAATAAGTACAGTAATTGTCGTTCTATCGATAATATAAGCATAATATGGCTAATAATATGAGTTAGATCAATAATGATAAGCGTAATAAGTACAGTAATTGTCGTTCTATCGATCATATATGCATAATATGGCTAATAATATGAGTAAGATTGATAATAATAATAGTAATAAGTATAGTAATTGTCGTTCTATCGATCATTTAAGCATAATATGGCTAATGATATGAGTTAGGTTGATAATAATAAGAGTAATAAGTATAGTAAATGTCGTGCTATCGATCATATAAGCATAATATGGCTAATAATATGAGTAAGATTTATAATAATAATAGTAATATGTATAGTAATTGTCGTTCTATCGATCATTTAAGCATAATATGGCTAGTAATGTAAGTTAGATTGATAATAAGAAGAGTAATAAGTATAGTAATTGTCGTTCTATCGATCATATAAGCATAATACGGCTAGTAATATGAGTTAGATTGATAATAATAAGAGTAATAAGTATAGTAATTGTAGTTCTATCGATCGTATCTGCATAATATGCTTAATAATATGAGTTAGATTCATAATAATAAGAGTAATAAGTATAGTAATTGTCGTTCTATCGATCATTTAAGCATAATACGGCTAATAATATGAGTTAGATTCATAATAATAAGAGTAATAAGTATAGTAATTGTCGTTCTATCGATCATTTAAGCATAATATGGCTAATAATATGAGTTAGGTTGATAATAGTAAGAGTAGTGAGTATAGTAATTGTCGTTCTATCGATCATATAAGCATAATATGGCTAATAATATGAGTTAGATTGATAATAGTAGGTGTAATAAGTATAGTAATTGTCGTTCTATAGATCATATATGCATAATATGACTAATAATATGAGTTAGATTGATAATAACAACAGCAATAAGTACATTAATTGTCGTTCTATCGATAATATAAGCATAATATGGCTAATAATATGAGTTAGGTTGATAATAATAAGAGTAATAAGTATAGTAAATGTCGTGCTATCGATCATATCTGCATAATATGGTGAATAATATGAGTTAGATTGATAATAATAATAGTAATAAGTATAGTAATTGTCGTTCTATCGATCATTTAAGCATAATATGGCTAATAATATGAGTTAAATTGATAATAATAACAGTAATAAGTACAGTAATTGTCGTTCTATCGATAATATAAGCATAATATGGCTAATAATATGAGTTAGATCGAAAATGATAAGAGCAATAAGTACAGTAATTGTCGTTCTATCGATCATATAGGCATAATATGGCTAATAATATCAGTAAGATTTATAATAATAATAGTAATATGTATAGTAATTGTCGTTCTATCGATCATTTAAGCATAATATGGCTAATAATATGAGTTAGATTGATAATAATAACAGTAATAAGTACAGTAATTGTCGTTCTATCGATAATATAAGCATAATATGGCTAATAATATGAGTTAGATCGATAATGATAAGAGTAATAAGTACAGTAATTGTCGTTCTATCGATCATATATGCATAATATGGTTAATAATATGAGTTAGATTGATAATAGTAGGTGTAATAAGTATAGTAATTGTCGTTCTATCGATCATATATGCATAATATGGCTAATAATATGAGTTAGATTGATAATAGTAAGTGTAATAAGTATAGTAATTGTCGTTCTATCGATCATATATGCATAATATGGCTAATAATATGAGTTAGATTGATAATAATAACAGTAATAAGTACAGTAATTGTCGTTCTATCGATAATATAAGCATAATATGGCTAATAATATGAGTTAGATCAATAATGATAAGCGTAATAAGTACAGTAATTGTCGTTCTATCGATCATATATGCATAATATGGCTAATAATATGAGTAAGATTGATAATAATAATAGTAATAAGTATAGTAATTGTCGTTCTATCGATCATTTAAGCATAATATGGCTAATGATATGAGTTAGGTTGATAATAATAAGAGTAATAAGTATAGTAAATGTCGTGCTATCGATCATATAAGCATAATATGGCTAATAATATGAGTAAGATTTATAATAATAATAGTAATATGTATAGTAATTGTCGTTCTATCGATCATTTAAGCATAATATGGCTAGTAATGTAAGTTAGATTGATAATAAGAAGAGTAATAAGTATAGTAATTGTCGTTCTATCGATCATATAAGCATAATACGGCTAGTAATATGAGTTAGATTGATAATAATAAGAGTAATAAGTATAGTAATTGTAGTTCTATCGATCGTATCTGCATAATATGCTTAATAATATGAGTTAGATTCATAATAATAAGAGTAATAAGTATAGTAATTGTCGTTCTATCGATCATTTAAGCATAATACGGCTAATAATATGAGTTAGATTCATAATAATAAGAGTAATAAGTATAGTAATTGTCGTTCTATCGATCATTTAAGCATAATATGGCTAATAATATGAGTTAGGTTGATAATAGTAAGAGTAGTGAGTATAGTAATTGTCGTTCTATCGATCATATAAGCATAATATGGCTAATAATATGAGTTAGATTGATAATAGTAGGTGTAATAAGTATAGTAATTGTCGTTCTATAGATCATATATGCATAATATGACTAATAATATGAGTTAGATTGATAATAACAACAGCAATAAGTACATTAATTGTCGTTCTATCGATAATATAAGCATAATATGGCTAATAATATGAGTTAGGTTGATAATAATAAGAGTAATAAGTATAGTAAATGTCGTGCTATCGATCATATCTGCATAATATGGTGAATAATATGAGTTAGATTGATAATAATAATAGTAATAAGTATAGTAATTGTCGTTCTATCGATCATTTAAGCATAATATGGCTAATAATATGAGTTAAATTGATAATAATAACAGTAATAAGTACAGTAATTGTCGTTCTATCGATAATATAAGCATAATATGGCTAATAATATGAGTTAGATCGAAAATGATAAGAGCAATAAGTACAGTAATTGTCGTTCTATCGATCATATAAGCATAATATGGCTAATAATATCAGTAAGATTTATAATAATAATAGTAATATGTATAGTAATTGTCGTTCTATCGATCATTTAAGCATAATATGGCTAATAATATGAGTTAGATTGATAATAATAACAGTAATAAGTACAGTAATTGTCGTTCTATCGATAATATAAGCATAATATGGCTAATAATATGAGTTAGATCGATAATGATAAGAGTAATAAGTACAGTAATTGTCGTTCTATCGATCATATATGCATAATATGGTTAATAATATGAGTTAGATTGATAATAGTAGGTGTAATAAGTATAGTAATTGTCGTTCTATCGATCATATATGCATAATATGGCTAATAATATGAGTTAGATTGATAATAGTAAGTGTAATAAGTATAGTAATTGTCGTTCTATCGATCACATATGCATAATATGGCTAATAATATGAGTTAGATTGATAATAATAACAGTAATAAGTACAGTAATTGTCGTTCTATCGATAATATAAGCATAATATGGCTAATAATATTAGTTAGATCGATAATGATAAGAGTAATAAGTACAGTAATTGTCGTTCTATCGATCATATAAGCATAATATGGCTAATAATATGAGTAAGATTTATAATAATAATAGTAATATGTATAGTAATTGTCGTTCTATCGATCATTTAAGCATAACATGGCTAATAATATGAGTTAGATTGATAATAATAACAGTAATAAGTACAGTAATTGTCGTTCTATCGATAATATAAGCATAATATGGCTAATAATATGAGTTAGATCGATAATGATAAGAGTAATAAGTACAGTAATTGTCGTTCTATCGATCATATATGCATAATATGGCTAATAATATGAGTTAGATTGATAATAGTAAGTGTAATAAGTATAGTAATTGTCGTTCTATCGATCATATATGCATAATATGGCTAATAATATGAGTTAGATTGATAATAATAACAGTAATAAGTACAGTAATTGTCGTTCTATCGATAATATAAGCATAATATGGCTAATAATATGAGTTAGATCAATAATGATAAGCGTAATAAGTACAGTAATTGTCGTTCTATCGATCATATATGCATAATATGGCTAATAATATGAGTTAGATCGATAATGATAAGAGTAATAAGTACAGTAATTGTCGTTCTATCGATCATATATGCATAATATGGCTAATAATATGAGTTAGATTGATAATAGTAAGAGTAATAAGTATAGTAATTGTCGTGCTATCGATCATATAAGCATAATATGGCTAATAATATGAGTTAGATCGATAATGATAAGAGTAATAAGTACAGTAATTGTCGTTCTATCGATCATATAAGCATAATATGGCTAATAATATGAGTTAGATTGATAATAGATAGAGTAATAAGTATAGTAATTGTCGTTCTGTCGATCATATAAGCATAATATGGCTAATAATATGAGTTAGATTGATAATAGTAAGTGTAATAAGTATAGTAATTGTCGTTCTATCGATCATATATGCATAATATGGCTAATAATATGAGTTAGATTGATAATAATAACAGTAATAAGTACAGTAATTGTCGTCCTATCGATAATATAAGCATAATATGTCTAATAATATGAGTTAGATTGATAATAATAAGAGTAGTGAGTATAGTAATTGTCGTTCTATCGATCATATAAGCATAATACGGCTAAAAATATGAGTTAGATTGATAATAATACGAGTAATGAGTATAGTAAATGTCGTTCTATCGATCATTTAAGCATAATATGGCTAATAATATGAGTTAGATTGATAATAATAAGAGTAATGAGTATAGTAATTGTAGTTCTATCGATCGTATCTGCATAATATGGTTAATAATATGAGTTAGATTCATAATAATAAGAGTAATAAGTATAGTAATTGTCGTTCTATCGATCATTTAAGCATAATATGGCTAATAATATGAGTTAGGTTGATAAAAATAAGAATAATAAGTATAGTAATTGTTGTTCTATCGATCATATAAACATAATATGGCTAATAATATGAGTTTATGTTGATAATAATAAGAGTAATAAGTATAGTAAATGTCGTGCTATCAATCATATCTGCATAATATTGTTAATAATATGAGTTAGATTGATAATAGTGAGTGTAATAAGTACAGTAATTGTCGTTCTATCGATAATATAAGCATAATATGGCTAATAATATGAGTTAGATCGATAATGATAAGAGTAATAAGTACAGTAATTGTCGTTCTATCGATCATATATGCATAATATGGCTAATAATATGAGTTAGATTGATAATAGTAAGTGTAATAAGTATAGTAATTGTCGTTCTATCGATCATATATGCATAATATGGCTAATAATATGAGATAGATTGATAATAATAACAGTAATAAGTACAGTAATTGTCGTTCTATCGATAATATAAGCATAATATGGCTAATAATATGAGTTAGATCAATAATGATAAGCGTAATAAGTACAGTAATTGTCGTTCTATCGATCATATATGCATAATATGGTGAATAATATGAGTTAGATTGATAATAATAATAGTAATAAGTATAGTAATTGTCGTTCTATCGATCATTTAAGCATAATATGGCTAATAATATGAGTTAAATTGATAATAATAACAGTAATAAGTACAGTAATTGTCGTTCTATCGATAATATAAGCATAATATGGCTAATAATATGAGGTAGATCGAAAATGATAAGAGCAATAAGTACAGTAATTGTCGTTCTATCGATCATATAAGCATAATATGGCTAATAATATCAGTAAGATTTATAATAATAATAGTAATATGTATAGTAATTGTCGTTCTATCGATCATTTAAGCATAATATGGCTAATAATATGAGTTAGATTGATAATAATAACAGTAATAAGTACAGTAATTGTCGTTCTATCGATAATATAAGCATAATATGGCTAATAATATGAGTTAGATCGATAATGATAAGAGTAATAAGTACAGTAATTGTCGTTCTATCGATCATATATGCATAATATGGTTAATAATATGAGTTAGATTGATAATAGTAAGTGTAATAAGTATAGTAATTGTCGTTCTATCTATCATATATGCATAATATGGCTAATAATATGAGTTAGATTGATAATAATAACAGTAATAAGTACAGTAATTGTCGTTCTATCGATAATATAAGCATAATATGTCTAATAATATGAGTTAGATTGATAATAATAAGAGTAGTGAGTATAGTAATTGTCGTTCTATCGATCATATAAGCATAATATGGCTAATAATATGAGTTAGATTGATAATAATAACAGTAATAAGTACAGTAATTGTCGTTCTATCGATAATATAAGCATAATATGGCTAATAATATGAGTTAGATCGATAATGATAAGAGTAATAAGTACAGTAATTGTCGTTCTATCGATCATATAAGCATAATATGGTTAATAATATGAGTTAGATTGATAATGATAAGAGTAATAAGTACAGTAATTGTCGTTCTATCGATCATATATGCATAATATGGCTAATAATATGAGTTAGATTGATAATAGTAAGTGTAATAAGTATAGTAATTGTCGTTCTATCGATCATATATGCATAATATGGCTAATAATATGAGTTAGATTGATAATAATAACAGTAATAAGTACAGTAATTGTCGTTCTATCGATAATATAAGCATAATATGGCTAATAATATGAGTTAGATCAATAATGATAAGCGTAATAAGTACAGTAATTGTCGTTCTATCGATCATATATGCATAATATGGCTAATAATATGAGTAAGATTGATAATAATAATAGTAATAAGTATAGTAATTGTCGTTCTATCGATCATTTAAGCATAATATGGCTAATAATATGAGTTAGGTTGATAATAATAAGAGTAATAAGTATAGTAAATGTCGTGCTATCGATCATTTAAGCATAATATGGCTAATAATATGAGTTAGGTTGATAATAGTAAGAGTAGTGAGTATAGTAATTGTCGTTCTATCGATCATATAAGCATAATATGGCTAATAATATGAGTTAGATTGATAATAGTAGGTGTAATAAGTATAGTAATTGTCGTTCTATAGATCATATATGCATAATATGACTAATAATATGAGTTAGATTGATAATAACAACAGCAATAAGTACATTAATTGTCGTTCTATCGATAATATAAGCATAATATGGCTAATAATATGAGTTAGGTTGATAATAATAAGAGTAATAAGTATAGTAAATGTCGTGCTATCGATCATATCTGCATAATATGGTGAATAATATGAGTTAGATTGATAATAATAATAGTAATAAGTATAGTAATTGTCGTTCTATCGATCATTTAAGCATAATATGGCTAATAATATGAGTTAAATTGATAATAATAACAGTAATAAGTACAGTAATTGTCGTTCTATCGATAATATAAGCATAATATGGCTAATAATATGAGTTAGATCGAAAATGATAAGAGCAATAAGTACAGTAATTGTCGTTCTATCGATCATATAGGCATAATATGGCTAATAATATCAGTAAGATTTATAATAATAATAGTAATATGTATAGTAATTGTCGTTCTATCGATCATTTAAGCATAATATGGCTAATAATATGAGTTAGATTGATAATAATAACAGTAATAAGTACAGTAATTGTCGTTCTATCGATAATATAAGCATAATATGGCTAATAATATGAGTTAGATCGATAATGATAAGAGTAATAAGTACAGTAATTGTCGTTCTATCGATCATATATGCATAATATGGTTAATAATATGAGTTAGATTGATAATAGTAGGTGTAATAAGTATAGTAATTGTCGTTCTATCGATCATATATGCATAATATGGCTAATAATATGAGTTAGATTGATAATAGTAAGTGTAATAAGTATAGTAATTGTCGTTCTATCGATCATATATGCATAATATGGCTAATAATATGAGTTAGATTGATAATAATAACAGTAATAAGTACAGTAATTGTCGTTCTATCGATAATATAAGCATAATATGGCTAATAATATGAGTTAGATCAATAATGATAAGCGTAATAAGTACAGTAATTGTCGTTCTATCGATCATATATGCATAATATGGCTAATAATATGAGTAAGATTGATAATAATAATAGTAATAAGTATAGTAATTGTCGTTCTATCGATCATTTAAGCATAATATGGCTAATGATATGAGTTAGGTTGATAATAATAAGAGTAATAAGTATAGTAAATGTCGTGCTATCGATCATATAAGCATAATATGGCTAATAATATGAGTAAGATTTATAATAATAATAGTAATATGTATAGTAATTGTCGTTCTATCGATCATTTAAGCATAATATGGCTAGTAATGTAAGTTAGATTGATAATAAGAAGAGTAATAAGTATAGTAATTGTCGTTCTATCGATCATATAAGCATAATACGGCTAGTAATATGAGTTAGATTGATAATAATAAGAGTAATAAGTATAGTAATTGTAGTTCTATCGATCGTATCTGCATAATATGCTTAATAATATGAGTTAGATTCATAATAATAAGAGTAATAAGTATAGTAATTGTCGTTCTATCGATCATTTAAGCATAATACGGCTAATAATATGAGTTAGATTCATAATAATAAGAGTAATAAGTATAGTAATTGTCGTTCTATCGATCATTTAAGCATAATATGGCTAATAATATGAGTTAGGTTGATAATAGTAAGAGTAGTGAGTATAGTAATTGTCGTTCTATCGATCATATAAGCATAATATGGCTAATAATATGAGTTAGATTGATAATAGTAGGTGTAATAAGTATAGTAATTGTCGTTCTATAGATCATATATGCATAATATGACTAATAATATGAGTTAGATTGATAATAACAACAGCAATAAGTACATTAATTGTCGTTCTATCGATAATATAAGCATAATATGGCTAATAATATGAGTTAGGTTGATAATAATAAGAGTAATAAGTATAGTAAATGTCGTGCTATCGATCATATCTGCATAATATGGTGAATAATATGAGTTAGATTGATAATAATAATAGTAATAAGTATAGTAATTGTCGTTCTATCGATCATTTAAGCATAATATGGCTAATAATATGAGTTAAATTGATAATAATAACAGTAATAAGTACAGTAATTGTCGTTCTATCGATAATATAAGCATAATATGGCTAATAATATGAGTTAGATCGAAAATGATAAGAGCAATAAGTACAGTAATTGTCGTTCTATCGATCATATAAGCATAATATGGCTAATAATATCAGTAAGATTTATAATAATAATAGTAATATGTATAGTAATTGTCGTTCTATCGATCATTTAAGCATAATATGGCTAATAATATGAGTTAGATTGATAATAATAACAGTAATAAGTACAGTAATTGTCGTTCTATCGATAATATAAGCATAATATGGCTAATAATATGAGTTAGATCGATAATGATAAGAGTAATAAGTACAGTAATTGTCGTTCTATCGATCATATATGCATAATATGGTTAATAATATGAGTTAGATTGATAATAGTAGGTGTAATAAGTATAGTAATTGTCGTTCTATCGATCATATATGCATAATATGGCTAATAATATGAGTTAGATTGATAATAGTAAGTGTAATAAGTATAGTAATTGTCGTTCTATCGATCACATATGCATAATATGGCTAATAATATGAGTTAGATTGATAATAATAACAGTAATAAGTACAGTAATTGTCGTTCTATCGATAATATAAGCATAATATGGCTAATAATATTAGTTAGATCGATAATGATAAGAGTAATAAGTACAGTAATTGTCGTTCTATCGATCATATAAGCATAATATGGCTAATAATATGAGTAAGATTTATAATAATAATAGTAATATGTATAGTAATTGTCGTTCTATCGATCATTTAAGCATAACATGGCTAATAATATGAGTTAGATTGATAATAATAACAGTAATAAGTACAGTAATTGTCGTTCTATCGATAATATAAGCATAATATGGCTAATAATATGAGTTAGATCGATAATGATAAGAGTAATAAGTACAGTAATTGTCGTTCTATCGATCATATATGCATAATATGGCTAATAATATGAGTTAGATTGATAATAGTAAGTGTAATAAGTATAGTAATTGTCGTTCTATCGATCATATATGCATAATATGGCTAATAATATGAGTTAGATTGATAATAATAACAGTAATAAGTACAGTAATTGTCGTTCTATCGATAATATAAGCATAATATGGCTAATAATATGAGTTAGATCAATAATGATAAGCGTAATAAGTACAGTAATTGTCGTTCTATCGATCATATATGCATAATATGGCTAATAATATGAGTTAGATCGATAATGATAAGAGTAATAAGTACAGTAATTGTCGTTCTATCGATCATATATGCATAATATGGCTAATAATATGAGTTAGATTGATAATAGTAAGAGTAATAAGTATAGTAATTGTCGTGCTATCGATCATATAAGCATAATATGGCTAATAATATGAGTTAGATCGATAATGATAAGAGTAATAAGTACAGTAATTGTCGTTCTATCGATCATATAAGCATAATATGGCTAATAATATGAGTTAGATTGATAATAGATAGAGTAATAAGTATAGTAATTGTCGTTCTGTCGATCATATAAGCATAATATGGCTAATAATATGAGTTAGATTGATAATAGTAAGTGTAATAAGTATAGTAATTGTCGTTCTATCGATCATATATGCATAATATGGCTAATAATATGAGTTAGATTGATAATAATAACAGTAATAAGTACAGTAATTGTCGTCCTATCGATAATATAAGCATAATATGTCTAATAATATGAGTTAGATTGATAATAATAAGAGTAGTGAGTATAGTAATTGTCGTTCTATCGATCATATAAGCATAATACGGCTAAAAATATGAGTTAGATTGATAATAATACGAGTAATGAGTATAGTAAATGTCGTTCTATCGATCATTTAAGCATAATATGGCTAATAATATGAGTTAGATTGATAATAATAAGAGTAATGAGTATAGTAATTGTAGTTCTATCGATCGTATCTGCATAATATGGTTAATAATATGAGTTAGATTCATAATAATAAGAGTAATAAGTATAGTAATTGTCGTTCTATCGATCATTTAAGCATAATATGGCTAATAATATGAGTTAGGTTGATAAAAATAAGAATAATAAGTATAGTAATTGTTGTTCTATCGATCATATAAACATAATATGGCTAATAATATGAGTTTATGTTGATAATAATAAGAGTAATAAGTATAGTAAATGTCGTGCTATCAATCATATCTGCATAATATTGTTAATAATATGAGTTAGATTGATAATAGTGAGTGTAATAAGTACAGTAATTGTCGTTCTATCGATAATATAAGCATAATATGGCTAATAATATGAGTTAGATCGATAATGATAAGAGTAATAAGTACAGTAATTGTCGTTCTATCGATCATATATGCATAATATGGCTAATAATATGAGTTAGATTGATAATAGTAAGTGTAATAAGTATAGTAATTGTCGTTCTATCGATCATATATGCATAATATGGCTAATAATATGAGATAGATTGATAATAATAACAGTAATAAGTACAGTAATTGTCGTTCTATCGATAATATAAGCATAATATGGCTAATAATATGAGTTAGATCAATAATGATAAGCGTAATAAGTACAGTAATTGTCGTTCTATCGATCATATATGCATAATATGGTGAATAATATGAGTTAGATTGATAATAATAATAGTAATAAGTATAGTAATTGTCGTTCTATCGATCATTTAAGCATAATATGGCTAATAATATGAGTTAAATTGATAATAATAACAGTAATAAGTACAGTAATTGTCGTTCTATCGATAATATAAGCATAATATGGCTAATAATATGAGGTAGATCGAAAATGATAAGAGCAATAAGTACAGTAATTGTCGTTCTATCGATCATATAAGCATAATATGGCTAATAATATCAGTAAGATTTATAATAATAATAGTAATATGTATAGTAATTGTCGTTCTATCGATCATTTAAGCATAATATGGCTAATAATATGAGTTAGATTGATAATAATAACAGTAATAAGTACAGTAATTGTCGTTCTATCGATAATATAAGCATAATATGGCTAATAATATGAGTTAGATCGATAATGATAAGAGTAATAAGTACAGTAATTGTCGTTCTATCGATCATATATGCATAATATGGTTAATAATATGAGTTAGATTGATAATAGTAAGTGTAATAAGTATAGTAATTGTCGTTCTATCTATCATATATGCATAATATGGCTAATAATATGAGTTAGATTGATAATAATAACAGTAATAAGTACAGTAATTGTCGTTCTATCGATAATATAAGCATAATATGTCTAATAATATGAGTTAGATTGATAATAATAAGAGTAGTGAGTATAGTAATTGTCGTTCTATCGATCATATAAGCATAATATGGCTAATAATATGAGTTAGATTGATAATAATAACAGTAATAAGTACAGTAATTGTCGTTCTATCGATAATATAAGCATAATATGGCTAATAATATGAGTTAGATCGATAATGATAAGAGTAATAAGTACAGTAATTGTCGTTCTATCGATCATATAAGCATAATATGGTTAATAATATGAGTTAGATTGATAATGATAAGAGTAATAAGTACAGTAATTGTCGTTCTATCGATCATATATGCATAATATGGCTAATAATATGAGTTAGATTGATAATAGTAAGTGTAATAAGTATAGTAATTGTCGTTCTATCGATCATATATGCATAATATGGCTAATAATATGAGTTAGATTGATAATAATAACAGTAATAAGTACAGTAATTGTCGTTCTATCGATAATATAAGCATAATATGGCTAATAATATGAGTTAGATCAATAATGATAAGCGTAATAAGTACAGTAATTGTCGTTCTATCGATCATATATGCATAATATGGCTAATAATATGAGTAAGATTGATAATAATAATAGTAATAAGTATAGTAATTGTCGTTCTATCGATCATTTAAGCATAATATGGCTAATAATATGAGTTAGGTTGATAATAATAAGAGTAATAAGTATAGTAAATGTCGTGCTATCGATCATATAAGCATAATATGGCTAATAATATGAGTAAGATTTATAATAATAATAGTAATATGTATAGTAATTGTCGTTCTATCGATCATTTAAGCATAATATGGCTAGTAATGTAAGTTAGATTGATAATAAGAAGAGTAATAAGTATAGTAATTGTCGTTCTATCGATCATATAAGCATAATACGGCTAATAATATGAGTTAGATTGATAATAATAAGAGTAATAAGTATAGTAATTGTAGTTCTATCGATCGTATCTGCATAATATGCTTAATAATATGAGTTAGATTCATAATAATAAGAGTAATAAGTATAGTAATTGTCGTTCTATCGATCATTTAAGCATAATACGGCTAATAATATGAGTTAGATTCATAATAATAAGAGTAATAAGTATAGTAATTGTCGTTCTATCGATCATTTAAGCATAATATGGCTAATAATATGAGTTAGGTTGATAATAGTAAGAGTAGTGAGTATAGTAATTGTCGTTCTATCGATCATATAAGCATAATATGGCTAATAATATGAGTTAGATTGATAATAGTAGGTGTAATAAGTATAGTAATTGTCGTTCTATAGATCATATATGCATAATATGACTAATAATATGAGTTAGATTGATAATAACAACAGCAATAAGTACATTAATTGTCGTTCTATCGATAATATAAGCATAATATGGCTAATAATATGAGTTAGGTTGATAATAATAAGAGTAATAAGTATAGTAAATGTCGTGCTATCGATCATATCTGCATAATATGGTGAATAATATGAGTTAGATTGATAATAATAATAGTAATAAGTATAGTAATTGTCGTTCTATCGATCATTTAAGCATAATATGGCTAATAATATGAGTTAAATTGATAATAATAACAGTAATAAGTACAGTAATTGTCGTTCTATCGATAATATAAGCATAATATGGCTAATAATATGAGTTAGATCGAAAATGATAAGAGCAATAAGTACAGTAATTGTCGTTCTATCGATCATATAAGCATAATATGGCTAATAATATCAGTAAGATTTATAATAATAATAGTAATATGTATAGTAATTGTCGTTCTATCGATCATTTAAGCATAATATGGCTAATAATATGAGTTAGATTGATAATAATAACAGTAATAAGTACAGTAATTGTCGTTCTATCGATAATATAAGCATAATATGGCTAATAATATGAGTTAGATCGATAATGATAAGAGTAATAAGTACAGTAATTGTCGTTCTATCGATCATATATGCATAATATGGTTAATAATATGAGTTAGATTGATAATAGTAGGTGTAATAAGTATAGTAATTGTCGTTCTATCGATCATATATGCATAATATGACTAATAATATGAGTTAGATTGATAATAACAACAGCAATAAGTACATTAATTGTCGTTCTATCGATAATATAAGCATAATATGGCTAATAATATGAGTTAGGTTGATAATAATAAGAGTAATAAGTATAGTAAATGTCATGCTATCGATCATATCTGCATAATATGGTGAATAATATGAGTTAGATTGATAATAATAATAGTAATAAGTATAGTAATTGTCGTTCTATCGATCATTTAAGCATAATATGGCTAATAATATGAGTTAAATTGATAATAATAACAGTAATAAGTACAGTAATTGTCGTTCTATCGATAATATAAGCATAATATGGCTAATAATATGAGGTAGATCGAAAATGATAAGAGCAATAAGTACAGTAATTGTCGTTCTATCGATCATATAAGCATAATATGGCTAATAATTTCAGTAAGATTTATAATAATAATAGTAATATGTATAGTAATTGTCGTTCTATCGATCATTTAAGCATAATATGGCTAATAATATGAGTTAGATTGATAATAATAACAGTAATAAGTACAGTAATTGTCGTTCTATCGATAATATAAGCATAATATGTCTAATAATATGAGTTAGATTGATAATAATAAGAGTAGTGAGTATAGTAATTGTCGTTCTATCGATCATATAAGCATAATATGGCTAATAATATGAGTTAGATTGATAATAATAACAGTAATAAGTACAGTAATTGTCGTTCTATCGATAATATAAGCATAATATGGCTAATAATATGAGTTAGATCGATAATGATAAGAGTAATAAGTACAGTAATTGTCGTTCTATCGATCATATAAGCATAATATGGTTAATAATATGAGTTAGATTGATAATGATAAGAGTAATAAGTACAGTAATTGTCGTTCTATCGATCATATATGCATAATATGGCTAATAATATGAGTTAGATTGATAATAGTATGTGTAATAAGTATAGTAATTGTCGTTCTATCGATCATATATGCATAATATGGCTAATAATATGAGTTAGATTGATAATAATAACAGTAATAAGTACAGTAATTGTCGTTCTATCGATAATATAAGCATAATATGGCTAATAATATGAGTTAGATCAATAATGATAAGCGTAATAAGTACAGTAATTGTCGTTCTATCGATCATATATGCATAATATGGCTAATAATATGAGTAAGATTGATAATAATAATAGTAATAAGTATAGTAATTGTCGTTCTATCGATCATTTAAGCATAATATGGCTAATAATATGAGTTAGGTTGATAATAATAAGAGTAATAAGTATAGTAAATGTCGTGCTATCGATCATATAAGCATAATATGGCTAATAATATGAGTAAGATTTATAATAATAATAGTAATATGTATAGTAATTGTCGTTCTATCGATCATTTAAGCATAATATGGCTAGTAATGTAAGTTAGATTGATAATAAGAAGAGTAATAAGTATAGTAATTGTCGTTCTATCGATCATATAAGCATAATACGGCTAGTAATATGAGTTAGATTGATAATAATAAGAGTAATAAGTATAGTAATTGTAGTTCTATCGATCGTATCTGCATAATATGCTTAATAATATGAGTTAGATTCATAATAATAAGAGTAATAAGTATAGTAATTGTCGTTCTATCGATCATTTAAGCATAATAGGGCTAATAATATGAGTTAGGTTGATAATAGTAAGAGTAGTGAGTATAGTAATTGTCGTTCTATCGATCATATAAGCATAATATGGCTAATAATATGAGTTAGATTGATAATAGTAGGTGTAATAAGTATAGTAATTGTCGTTCTATAGATCATATATGCATAATATGACTAATAATATGAGTTAGATTGATAATAACAACAGCAATAAGTACATTAATTGTCGTTCTATCGATAATATAAGCATAATATGGCTAATAATATGAGTTAGGTTGATAATAATAAGAGTAATAAGTATAGTAAATGTCGTGCTATCGATCATATCTGCATAATATGGTGAATAATATGAGTTAGATTGATAATAATAATAGTAATAAGTATAGTAATTGTCGTTCTATCGATCATTTAAGCATAATATGGCTAATAATATGAGTTAAATTGATAATAATAACAGTAATAAGTACAGTAATTGTCGTTCTATCGATAATATAAGCATAATATGGCTAATAATATGAGTTAGATCGAAAATGATAAGAGCAATAAGTACAGTAATTGTCGTTCTATCGATCATATAAGCATAATATGGCTAATAATATCAGTAAGATTTATAATAATAATAGTAATATGTATAGTAATTGTCGTTCTATCGATCATTTAAGCATAATATGGCTAATAATATGAGTTAGATTGATAATAATAACAGTAATAAGTACAGTAATTGTCGTTCTATCGATAATATAAGCATAATATGGCTAATAATATGAGTTAGATCGATAATGATAAGAGTAATAAGTACAGTAATTGTCGTTCTATCGATCATATATGCATAATATGGTTAATAATATGAGTTAGATTGATAATAGTAGGTGTAATAAGTATAGTAATTGTCGTTCTATCGATCATATATGCATAATATGACTAATAATATGAGTTAGATTGATAATAACAACAGCAATAAGTACATTAATTGTCGTTCTATCGATAATATAAGCATAATATGGCTAATAATATGAGTTAGGTTGATAATAATAAGAGTAATAAGTATAGTAAATGTCGTGCTATCGATCATATCTGCATAATATGGTGAATAATATGAGTTAGATTGATAATAATAATAGTAATAAGTATAGTAATTGTCGTTCTATCGATCATTTAAGCATAATATGGCTAATAATATGAGTTAAATTGATAATAATAACAGTAATAAGTACAGTAATTGTCGTTCTATCGATAATATAAGCATAATATGGCTAATAATATGAGGTAGATCGAAAATGATAAGAGCAATAAGTACAGTAATTGTCGTTCTATCGATCATATAAGCATAATATGGCTAATAATATCAGTAAGATTTATAATAATAATAGTAATATGTATAGTAATTGTCGTTCTATCGATCATTTAAGCATAATATGGCTAATAATATGAGTTAGATTGATAATAATAACAGTAATAAGTACAGTAATTGTCGTTCTATCGATAATATAAGCATAATATGGCTAATAATATGAGTTAGATCGATAATGATAAGAGTAATAAGTACAGTAATTGTCGTTCTATCGATCATATATGCATAATATGGTTAATAATATGAGTTAGATTGATAATAGTAAGTGTAATAAGTATAGTAATTGTCGTTCTATCTATCATATATGCATAATATGGCTAATAATATGAGTTAGATTGATAATAATAACAGTAATAAGTACAGTAATTGTCGTTCTATCGATAATATAAGCATAATATGTCTAATAATATGAGTTAGATTGATAATAATAAGAGTAGTGAGTATAGTAATTGTCGTTCTATCGATCATATAAGCATAATATGGCTAATAATATGAGTTAGATTGATAATAATAACAGTAATAAGTACAGTAATTGTCGTTCTATCGATAATATAAGCATAATATGGCTAATAATATGAGCTAGATCGATAATGATAAGAGTAATAAGTACAGTAATTGTCGTTCTATCGATCATATAAGCATAATATGGTTAATAATATGAGTTAGATTGATAATGATAAGAGTAATAAGTACAGTAATTGTCGTTCTATCGATCATATATGCATAATATGGCTAATAATATGAGTTAGATTGATAATAGTAAGTGTAATAAGTATAGTAATTGTCGTTCTATCGATCATATATGCATAATATGGCTAATATTATGAGTTAGATTGATAATAATAACAGTAATAAGTACAGTAATTGTCGTTCTATCGATAATATAAGCATAATATGGCTAATAATATGCGTTAAATTGATAATATTAACAGTAATAAGTACAGTAATTGTCGTTCTATCAATAATATAAGCATAATATGGCTAATAATATGAGTTAGATCGATAATGATAAGAGTAATAAGTACAGTAATTGTCGTTCTATCGATCATATATGCATAATATGGCTAATAATATGAGTTAGATCGAAAATGATAAGAGCAATAAGTACAGTAATTGTCGTTCTATCGATCATATAAGCATAATATGGCTAATAATATCAGTAAGATTTATAATAATAATAGTAATATGTATAGTAATTGTCGTTCTATCGATCATTTAAGCATAATATGGCTAATAATATGAGTTAGATTGATAATAATAACAGTAATAAGTACAGTAATTGTCGTTCTATCGATAATATAAGCATAATATGGCTAATAATATGAGTTAGATCGATAATGATAAGAGTAATAAGTACAGTAATTGTCGTTCTATCGATCATATATGCATAATATGGTTAATAATATGAGTTAGATTGATAATAGTAGGTGTAATAAGTATAGTAATTGTCGTTCTATCGATCATATATGCATAATATGACTAATAATATGAGTTAGATTGATAATAACAACAGCAATAAGTACATTAATTGTAGTTCTATCGATAATATAAGCATAATATGGCTAATAATATGAGTTAGGTTGATAATAATAAGAGTAATAAGTATAGTAAATGTCGTGCTATCGATCATATCTGCATAATATGGTGAATAATATGAGTTAGATTGATAATAATAATAGTAATAAGTATAGTCATTATCGTTCTATCGATCATTTAAGCATAATATGGCTAATAATATGAGTTAAATTGATAATAATAACAGTAATAAGTACAGTAATTGTCGTTCTATCGATAATATAAGCATAATATGGCTAATAATATGAGTTAGATCGAAAATGATAAGAGCAATAAGTACAGTAATTGTCGTTCTATCGATCATATAAGCATAATATGGCTAATAATATCAGTAAGATTTATAATAATAATAGTAATATGTATAGTAATTGTCGTTCTATCGATCATTTAAGCATAATATGGCTAATAATATGAGTTAGATTGATAATAATAACAGTAATAAGTACAGTAATTGTCGTTCTATCGATAATATAAGCATAATATGGCTAATAATATGAGTTAGATCGATAATGATAAGAGTAATAAGTACAGTAATTGTCGTTCTATCGATCATATATGCATAATATGGTTAATAATATGAGTTAGATTGATAATAGTAAGTGTAATAAGTATAGTAATTGTCGTTCTATCTATCATATATGCATAATATGGCTAATAATATGAGTTAGATTGATAATAATAACAGTAATAAGTACAGTAATTGTCGTTCTATCGATAATATAAGCATAATATGTCTAATAATATGAGTTAGATTGATAATAATAAGAGTAGTGAGTATAGTAATTGTCGTTCTATCGATCATATAAGCATAATATGGCTAATAATATGAGTTAGATTGATAATAATAACAGTAATAAGTACAGTAATTGTCGTTCTATCGATAATATAAGCATAATATGGCTAATAATATGAGTTAGATCGATAATGATAAGAGTAATAAGTACAGTAATTGTCGTTCTATCGATCATTTAAGCATAATATGGCTAATAATATGAGTTAAGTTGATAAAAATAAGAATAATAAGTATAGTAATTGTTGTTCTATCGATCATATAAACATAATATGGCTAATAATATGAGTTTATGTTGATAATAATAAGAGTAATAAGTATAGTAAATGTCGTGTTATCAATCATATCTGCATAATATTGTTAATAATATGAGTTAGATTGATAATAGTGAGTGTAATAAGTACAGTAATTGTCGTTCTATCGATAATATAAGCATAATATGTCTAATAATATGAGTTAGATTGATAATAATAAGAGTAGTGAGTATAGTAATTGTCGTTCTATCGATCATATAAGCATAATCTGGCTAATAATATGAGTTAGATTGATAATAATAACAGTAATAAGTACAGTAATTATCGTTCTATCGATAATATAAGCATAATATGGCTAATAATATGAGTTAGATCGATAATGATAAGAGTAATAAGTACAGTAATTGTCGTTCTATCGATCATATATGCATAATATGGCTAATAATATGAGTTAGATTGATAATAGTAAGTGTAATAAGTATAGTAATTGTCGTTCTATCGATCACATATGCATAATATGGCTAATAATATGAGTTAGATTGATAATAATAACAGTAATATGTACAGTAATTGTCGATCTATCGATAATATAAGCATAATATGGCTAATAATATGAGTTAGATCGATAATGATAAGAGCAATAAGTACAGTAATTGTCGTTCTATCGATCATATAAGCATAATATGGCTAATAATATGAGTTAGATTGATAATAGATAGAGTAATAAGTATAGTAATTGTCGTTCTGTCGATCATATAAGCATAATATGGCTAATAATATGAGTTAGATTGATAATAGTAAGTGTAATAAGTATAGTAATTGTCGTTCTATCGATCATATATGCATAATATGGCTAATAATATGAGTTAGATTGATAATAATAACAGTAATAAGTACAGTAATTGTCGTCCTATCGATAATATAAGCATAATATGTCTAATAATATGAGTTAGATTGATAATAATAAGAGTAGTGAGTATAGTAATTGTCGTTCTATCGATCATATAAGCATAATATGGCTAATAATATGAGATGGATTGATAATAATAAGAGTAATAAGTATAGTAATTGTCGTTCTATCGATCATATAAGCATAATATGGCTAATAATATGAGTTAGATTGATAATAATAAGAGTAATAAGTATAGTAATTGTCGTTCTATCGATCATTTAAGCATAATATGGCTAGTAATATGAGTTAGATTGATAATAATAAGAGTAATAAGTATAGTAATTGTCGTTCTATCGATCATATAAGCATAATATGGTTAATAATATGAGTTAGATTGATAATAATAAGAGTAATAAGTATAGTAATTGTCGTTCTATCGATCATATAAGCATAATATGGCTAATAATATGAGTTAGATTGATAATAATAAGAGTAATAAGTATAGTAATTGTCGTTCTATCGATCATTTAAGCATAATACGGCTAATAATATGAGTTAGATTGATAATAATAAGAGTAATAAGTATAGTAATTGTAGTTCTATCGATCGTATCTGCATAATATGCTTAATAATATGAGTTAGATTCATAATAATAAGAGTAATAAGTATAGTAATTGTCGTTCTATCGATCATATAAGCATAATATGGCTAATAATATGAGATAGATTGATAATAATAAGAGTAATAAGTATAGTAATTGTCGTTCTATCGATCATATAAGCATAATATGGTTAATAATATGAGTTAGATTGATAATAATAAGAGTAATAAGTATAGTAATTGTCGTTCTATCGATCATATAAGCATAATATGGCTAATAATATGAGTTAGATTGATAATAATAAGAGTAATAAGTATAGTAATTGTCGTTCTATCGATCATTTAAGCATAATATGGCTAGTAATATGAGTTAGATTGATAATAATAAGAGTAATAAGTATAGTAATTGTCGTTCTATCGATCATATAAGCATAATATGGTTAATAATATGAGTTAGATTGATAATAATAAGAGTAATAAGTATAGTAATTGTCGTTCTATCGATCTTATAAGCATAATATGGCTAATAATATGAGTAAGATTGATAATAATAATAGTAATAAGTATAGTAATTGTCGGTCTATCGATCATTTAAGCATAATATGGCTAATAATATGAGTTAGGTTGATAAAAATAAGAATAATAAGCATAGTAATTGTCGTTCTATCGATCATATAAGCATAATATGGCTAATAATATGACTTAGGTTGATAATAATAAGAGTAATAAGTATAGTAAATGTCGTGCTATCGATCATATCTGCATAATATTGTTAATAATATGAGTTAGATTGATAATAGTGAGTGTAATAAGTATAGTAATTGTCGTTCTATCGATCATATCTGCATAATATTGCTAATAATATGAGTTGGATTGATAATAATAAGAGTAATAAGTATAGTAATTGTCGTTCTATCGATCATATAAGCATAATATGGCTAATAATATGAGTTAGATCGATAATGATAAGAGTAATAAGTACAGTAATTGTCGTTCTATCGATCATATAAGCATAATTGGGCTAATAATATGAGTTAGATTGATAATAATAAGAGTAATGAGTATAGTAATTGTAGTTCTATCGATCATATCTGCATAATATGGTTAATAATATGAGTTAGATTCTCAATAATAAGAGTAATAAGTATAGTAATTGTCGTTCTATCGATCATTTAAGCATAATATGGGTAATAATATGAGTTAGGTTGATAAAAATAAGAATAATAAGTATAGTAATTGTCGTTCTGTCGATCATATAAGCATAATATGGCTAATAATATGAGTTAGATTGATAATAATAAGAGTAATAAGTATAGTAATTGTCGTCCTATCGATCATTTAAGCATAATACGGCTAATAATATGAGTTAGATTGATAATAATAAGAGTAATAAGTATAGTAATTGTAGTTCTATCGATCGTATCTGCATAATATGCTTAATAATATGAGTTAGATTCATAATAATAAGAGTAATAAGTATAGTAATTGTCGTTCTATCGATCATTTAAGCATAATATGGCTAATAATATGAGTTAGGTTGATAATAGTAAGAGTAGTGAGTATAGTAATTGTCGTTCTATCGATCATATAAGCATAATATGGCTAATAATATGAGTTAGATTGATAATAGTAAGTGTAATAAGTATAGTAATTGTCGTTCTATCGATCATATATGCATAATATGGCTAATAATATGAGTTAGATTGATAATAGTAAGTGTAATAAGTATAGTAATTGTCGTTCTATCGATCATATATGCATAATATGGCTAATAATATGAGTTAGATTGATAATAATAACAGTAATAAGTACAGTAATTGTCGTTCTATCGATAATATAAGCATAATATGGCTAATAATATGAGTTAGATCAATAATGATAAGCGTAATAAGTACAGTAATTGTCGTTCTATCGATCATATATGCATAATATGGCTAATAATATGAGTAAGATTGATAATAATAATAGTAATAAGTATAGTAATTGTCGTTCTATCGATCATTTAAGCATAATATGGCTAATAATATGCGTTAAATTGATAATAATAACAGTAATAAGTACAGTAATTGTCGTTCTATCAATAATATAAGCATAATATGGCTAATAATATGAGTTAGATCGATAATGGTAAGAGTAATAAGTACAGTAATTGTCGTCCTATCGATCATATAAGCATAATATGGTGAATAATATGAGTTAGATTGATAATAATAATAGTAATAAGTATAGTAATTGTCGTTCTATCGATCATTTAAGCATAATATGGCTAATAATATGAGTTAAATTGATAATAATAACAGTAATAAGTACAGTAATTGTCGTTCTATCGATAATATAAGCATAATATGGCTAATAATATGAGGTAGATCGAAAATGATAAGAGCAATAAGTACAGTAATTGTCGTTCTATCGATCATATAAGCATAATATGGCTAATAATATCAGTAAGATTTATAATAATAATAGTAATATGTATAGTAATTGTCGTTCTATCGATCATTTAAGCATAATATGCCTAATAATATGAGTTAGATTGATAATAATAACAGTAATAAGTACAGTAATTGTCGTTCTATCGATAATATAAGCATAATATGGCTAATAATATGAGTTAGATCGATAATGATAAGAGTAATAAGTACAGTAATTGTCGTTCTATCGATCATATAAGCATAATATGGCTAATAATATCAGTAAGATTTATAATAATAATAGTAATATGTATAGTAATTGTCGTTCTATCGATCATTTAAGCATAATATGGCTAATAATATGAGTTAGATTGATAATAATAACAGTAATAAGTACAGTAATTGTCGTTCTATCGATAATATAAGCATAATATGGCTAATAATATGAGTTAGATCGATAATGATAAGAGTAATAAGTACAGTAATTGTCGTTCTATCGATCATATATGCATAATATGGTTAATAATATGAGTTAGATTGATAATAGTAGGTGTAATAAGTATAGTAATTGTCGTTCTATCGATCATATATGCATAATATGACTAATAATATGAGTTAGATTGATAATAACAACAGCAATAAGTACATTAATTGTCGTTCTATCGATAATATAAGCATAATATGGCTAATAATATGAGTTAGGTTGATAATAATAAGAGTAATAAGTATAGTAAATGTCGTGCTATCGATCATATCTGCATAATATGGTGAATAATATGAGTTAGATTGATAATAATAATAGTAATAAGTATAGTAATTGTCGTTCTATCGATCATTTAAGCATAATATGGCTAATAATATGAGTTAAATTGATAATAATAACAGTAATAAGTACAGTAATTGTCGTTCTATCGATAATATAAGCATAATATGGCTAATAATATGAGTTAGATCGAAAATGATAAGAGCAATAAGTACAGTAATTGTCGTTCTATCGATCATATAAGCATAATATGGCTAATAATATCAGTAAGATTTATAATAATAATAGTAATATGTATAGTAATTGTCGTTCTATCGATCATTTAAGCATAATATGGCTAATAATATGAGTTAGATTGATAATAATAACAGTAATAAGTACAGTAATTGTCGTTCTATCGATAATATAAGCATAATATGGCTAATAATATGAGTTAGATCGAAAATGATAAGAGCAATAAGTACAGTAATTGTCGTTCTATCGATCATATAAGCATAATATAGCTAATAATATCAGTAACATTTATAATAATAACATTAATAAGTACAGTAATTATCGTTCTATCGATAATATAAGCATAATATGGCTAATAATATGAGTTAGATCGATAATGATAAGAGCAATAAGTACAGTAATTGTCGTTCTATCGATCATATAAGCATAATATGGCTAATAATATGAGTTAGATTGATAATAGATAGAGTAATAAGTATAGTAATTGTCGTTCTGTCGATCATATAAGCATAATATGGCTAATAATATGAGTTAGATTGATAATAATAAGAGTAATAAGTATAGTAATTGTCGTTCTATCGATCATATAAGCATAATATGGCTAATAATATGAGTTAGATTGATAATAATAAGAGTAATAAGTATAGTAATTGTCGTTCTATCGATCATTTAAGCATAATATGGCTAGTAATATGAGTTAGATTGATAATAATAAGAGTAATAAGTATAGTAATTGTCGTTCTATCGATCATATAAGCATAATATGGTTAATAATATGAGTTAGATTGATAATAATAAGAGTAATAAGTATAGTAATTGTCGTTCTATCGATCATATAAGCATAATATGGCTAATAATATGAGTTAGATTGATAATAATAAGAGTAATAAGTATAGTAATTGTCGTTCTATCGATCATTTAAGCATAATACGGCTAATAATATGAGTTAGATTGATAATAATAAGAGTAATAAGTATAGTAATTGTAGTTCTATCGATCGTATCTGCATAATATGCTTAATAATATGAGTTAGATTCATAATAATAAGAGTAATAAGTATAGTAATTGTCGTTCTATCGATCATATAAGCATAATATGGCTAATAATATGAGATAGATTGATAATAATAAGAGTAATAAGTATAGTAATTGTCGTTCTATCGATCATATAAGCATAATATGGTTAATAATATGAGTTAGATTGATAATAATAAGAGTAATAAGTATAGTAATTGTCGTTCTATCGATCATATAAGCATAATATGGCTAATAATATGAGTTAGATTGATAATAATAAGAGTAATAAGTATAGTAATTGTCGTTCTATCGATCATTTAAGCATAATATGGCTAGTAATATGAGTTAGATTGATAATAACAACAGTAATAAGTACATTAATTGTCGTTCTATCGATAATATAAGCATAATATGGCTAATAATATGAGTTAGGTTGATAATAATAAGAGTAATAAGTATAGTAAATGTCGTGCTATCGATCATATCTGCATAATATTGTTAATAATATGAGTTAGATTGATAATAGTGAGTGTAATAAGTATAGTAATTGTCGTTCTATCGATCATATCTGCATAATATTGCTAATAATATGAGTTGGATTGATAATAATAAGAGTAATAAGTATAGTAATTGTCGTTCTATCGATCATATAAGCATAATATGGCTAATAATATGAGTTAGATCGATAATGATAAGAGTAATAAGTACAGTAATTGTCGTTCTATCGATCATATAAGCATAATTGGGCTAATAATATGAGTTAGATTGATAATAATAAGAGTAATGAGTATAGTAATTGTAGTTCTATCGATCATATCTGCATAATATGGTTAATAATATGAGTTAGATTCTCAATAATAAGAGTAATAAGTATAGTAATTGTCGTTCTATCGATCATTTAAGCATAATATGGGTAATAATATGAGTTAGGTTGATAAAAATAAGAATAATAAGTATAGTAATTGTCGTTCTGTCGATCATATAAGCATAATATGGCTAATAATATGAGTTAGATTGATAATAATAAGAGTAATAAGTATAGTAATTGTCGTCCTATCGATCATTTAAGCATAATACGGCTAATAATATGAGTTAGATTGATAATAATAAGAGTAATAAGTATAGTAATTGTAGTTCTATCGATCGTATCTGCATAATATGCTTAATAATATGAGTTAGATTCATAATAATAAGAGTAATAAGTATAGTAATTGTCGTTCTATCGATCATTTAAGCATAATATGGCTAATAATATGAGTTAGGTTGATAATAGTAAGAGTAGTGAGTATAGTAATTGTCGTTCTATCGATCATATAAGCATAATATGGCTAATAATATGAGTTAGATTGATAATAGTAAGTGTAATAAGTATAGTAATTGTCGTTCTATCGATCATATATGCATAATATGGCTAATAATATGAGTTAGATTGATAATAATAACAGTAATAAGTACAGTAATTGTCGTCCTATCGATAATATAAGCATAATATGTCTAATAATATGAGTTAGATCGATAATAATAAGAGTAGTGAGTATAGTAATTGTCGTTCTATCGATCATTTAAGCATAATATGGCTAATAATATGAGTCAGGTTGATAATAGTAAGAGTAGTGAGTATAGTAATTGTCGTTCTATCGATCATATAAGCATAATATGGCTAATAATATGAGTTAGATTGATAATAGTAAGTGTAATAAGTATAGTAATTGTCGTTCTATCGATCATATATGCATAATATGACTAACAATATGAGTTAGATTGATAATAACAACAGTAATAAGTATATTAATTGTCGTTCTATCGATAATATAAGCATAATATGGCTAATAATATGAGTTAGATCAATAATGATAAGCGTAATAACAGTAATTGTCGTTCTATCGATCATATATGCATAATATGGCTAATAATATGAGTAAGATTGATAATAATAATAGTAATAAGTGTAGTAATTGTCGTTCTATCGATCATTTAAGCATAATATGGCTAATAATATGAGTTAAATTGATAATAATAACAGTAATAAGTACAGTAATTGTCGTTCTATCGATAATATAAGCATAATATGGCTAATAATATGAGTTAGATCGATAATGATAAGAGCAATAAGTACAGTAATTGTCGTTCTATCGATCATATAAGCATAATATGGCTAATAATATGAGTTAGATTGATAATAGATAGAGTAATAAGTATAGTAATTGTCGTTCTGTCGATCATATAAGCATAATATGGCTAATAATATGAGTTAGATTGATAATAATAAGAGTAATAAGTATAGTAATTGTCGTTCTATCGATCATATAAGCATAATATGGCTAATAATATGAGTTAGATTGATAATAATAAGAGTAATAAGTATAGTAATTGTCGTTCTATCGATCATTTAAGCATAATATGGCTAGTAATATGAGTTAGATTGATAATAATAAGAGTAATAAGTATAGTAATTGTCGTTCTATCGATCATATAAGCATAATATGGTTAATAATATGAGTTAGATTGATAATAATAAGAGTAATAAGTATAGTAATTGTCGTTCTATCGATCATATAAGCATAATATGGCTAATAATATGAGTTAGATTGATAATAATAAGAGTAATAAGTATAGTAATTGTCGTTCTATCGATCATTTAAGCATAATACGGCTAATAATATGAGTTAGATTGATAATAATAAGAGTAATAAGTATAGTAATTGTAGTTCTATCGATCGTATCTGCATAATATGCTTAATAATATGAGTTAAATTGATAATAATAACAGTAATAAGTACAGTAATTGTCGTTCTATCGATAATATAAGCATAATATGGCTAATAATATGAGGTAGATCGAAAATGATAAGAGCAATAAGTACAGTAATTGTCGTTCTATCGATCATATAAGCATAATATGGCTAATAATATCAGTAAGATTTATAATAATAATAGTAATATGTATAGTAATTGTCGTTCTATCGATCATTTAAGCATAATATGCCTAATAATATGAGTTAGATTGATAATAATAACAGTAATAAGTACAGTAATTGTCGTTCTATCGATAATATAAGCATAATATGGCTAATAATATGAGTTAGATCGATAATGATAAGAGTAATAAGTACAGTAATTGTCGTTCTATCGATCATATAAGCATAATATGGCTAATAATATCAGTAAGATTTATAATAATAATAGTAATATGTATAGTAATTGTCGTTCTATCGATCATTTAAGCATAATATGGCTAATAATATGAGTTAGATTGATAATAATAACAGTAATAAGTACAGTAATTGTCGTTCTATCGATAATATAAGCATAATATGGCTAATAATATGAGTTAGATCGATAATGATAAGAGTAATAAGTACAGTAATTGTCGTTCTATCGATCATATATGCATAATATGGTTAATAATATGAGTTAGATTGATAATAGTAGGTGTAATAAGTATAGTAATTGTCGTTCTATCGATCATATATGCATAATATGACTAATAATATGAGTTAGATTGATAATAACAACAGCAATAAGTACATTAATTGTCGTTCTATCGATAATATAAGCATAATATGGCTAATAATATGAGTTAGGTTGATAATAATAAGAGTAATAAGTATAGTAAATGTCGTGCTATCGATCATATCTGCATAATATGGTGAATAATATGAGTTAGATTGATAATAATAATAGTAATAAGTATAGTAATTGTCGTTCTATCGATCATTTAAGCATAATATGGCTAATAATATGAGTTAAATTGATAATAATAACAGTAATAAGTACAGTAATTGTCGTTCTATCGATAATATAAGCATAATATGGCTAATAATATGAGTTAGATCGAAAATGATAAGAGCAATAAGTACAGTAATTGTCGTTCTATCGATCATATAAGCATAATATGGCTAATAATATCAGTAAGATTTATAATAATAATAGTAATATGTATAGTAATTGTCGTTCTATCGATCATTTAAGCATAATATGGCTAATAATATGAGTTAGATTGATAATAATAACAGTAATAAGTACAGTAATTGTCGTTCTATCGATAATATAAGCATAATATGGCTAATAATATGAGTTAGATCGAAAATGATAAGAGCAATAAGTACAGTAATTGTCGTTCTATCGATCATATAAGCATAATATAGCTAATAATATCAGTAACATTTATAATAATAACATTAATAAGTACAGTAATTATCGTTCTATCGATAATATAAGCATAATATGGCTAATAATATGAGTTAGATCGATAATGATAAGAGCAATAAGTACAGTAATTGTCGTTCTATCGATCATATAAGCATAATATGGCTAATAATATGAGTTAGATTGATAATAGATAGAGTAATAAGTATAGTAATTGTCGTTCTGTCGATCATATAAGCATAATATGGCTAATAATATGAGTTAGATTGATAATAATAAGAGTAATAAGTATAGTAATTGTCGTTCTATCGATCATATAAGCATAATATGGCTAATAATATGAGTTAGATTGATAATAATAAGAGTAATAAGTATAGTAATTGTCGTTCTATCGATCATTTAAGCATAATATGGCTAGTAATATGAGTTAGATTGATAATAATAAGAGTAATAAGTATAGTAATTGTCGTTCTATCGATCATATAAGCATAATATGGTTAATAATATGAGTTAGATTGATAATAATAAGAGTAATAAGTATAGTAATTGTCGTTCTATCGATCATATAAGCATAATATGGCTAATAATATGAGTTAGATTGATAATAATAAGAGTAATAAGTATAGTAATTGTCGTTCTATCGATCATTTAAGCATAATACGGCTAATAATATGAGTTAGATTGATAATAATAAGAGTAATAAGTATAGTAATTGTAGTTCTATCGATCGTATCTGCATAATATGCTTAATAATATGAGTTAGATTCATAATAATAAGAGTAATAAGTATAGTAATTGTCGTTCTATCGATCATATAAGCATAATATGGCTAATAATATGAGATAGATTGATAATAATAAGAGTAATAAGTATAGTAATTGTCGTTCTATCGATCATATAAGCATAATATGGTTAATAATATGAGTTAGATTGATAATAATAAGAGTAATAAGTATAGTAATTGTCGTTCTATCGATCATATAAGCATAATATGGCTAATAATATGAGTTAGATTGATAATAATAAGAGTAATAAGTATAGTAATTGTCGTTCTATCGATCATTTAAGCATAATATGGCTAGTAATATGAGTTAGATTGATAATAACAACAGTAATAAGTACATTAATTGTCGTTCTATCGATAATATAAGCATAATATGGCTAATAATATGAGTTAGGTTGATAATAATAAGAGTAATAAGTATAGTAAATGTCGTGCTATCGATCATATCTGCATAATATTGTTAATAATATGAGTTAGATTGATAATAGTGAGTGTAATAAGTATAGTAATTGTCGTTCTATCGATCATATCTGCATAATATTGCTAATAATATGAGTTGGATTGATAATAATAAGAGTAATAAGTATAGTAATTGTCGTTCTATCGATCATATAAGCATAATATGGCTAATAATATGAGTTAGATCGATAATGATAAGAGTAATAAGTACAGTAATTGTCGTTCTATCGATCATATAAGCATAATTGGGCTAATAATATGAGTTAGATTGATAATAATAAGAGTAATGAGTATAGTAATTGTAGTTCTATCGATCATATCTGCATAATATGGTTAATAATATGAGTTAGATTCTCAATAATAAGAGTAATAAGTATAGTAATTGTCGTTCTATCGATCATTTAAGCATAATATGGGTAATAATATGAGTTAGGTTGATAAAAATAAGAATAATAAGTATAGTAATTGTCGTTCTGTCGATCATATAAGCATAATATGGCTAATAATATGAGTTAGATTGATAATAATAAGAGTAATAAGTATAGTAATTGTCGTCCTATCGATCATTTAAGCATAATACGGCTAATAATATGAGTTAGATTGATAATAATAAGAGTAATAAGTATAGTAATTGTAGTTCTATCGATCGTATCTGCATAATATGCTTAATAATATGAGTTAGATTCATAATAATAAGAGTAATAAGTATAGTAATTGTCGTTCTATCGATCATTTAAGCATAATATGGCTAATAATATGAGTTAGGTTGATAATAGTAAGAGTAGTGAGTATAGTAATTGTCGTTCTATCGATCATATAAGCATAATATGGCTAATAATATGAGTTAGATTGATAATAGTAAGTGTAATAAGTATAGTAATTGTCGTTCTATCGATCATATATGCATAATATGGCTAATAATATGAGTTAGATTGATAATAATAACAGTAATAAGTACAGTAATTGTCGTCCTATCGATAATATAAGCATAATATGTCTAATAATATGAGTTAGATCGATAATAATAAGAGTAGTGAGTATAGTAATTGTCGTTCTATCGATCATTTAAGCATAATATGGCTAATAATATGAGTCAGGTTGATAATAGTAAGAGTAGTGAGTATAGTAATTGTCGTTCTATCGATCATATAAGCATAATATGGCTAATAATATGAGTTAGATTGATAATAGTAAGTGTAATAAGTATAGTAATTGTCGTTCTATCGATCATATATGCATAATATGACTAACAATATGAGTTAGATTGATAATAACAACAGTAATAAGTATATTAATTGTCGTTCTATCGATAATATAAGCATAATATGGCTAATAATATGAGTTAGATCAATAATGATAAGCGTAATAACAGTAATTGTCGTTCTATCGATCATATATGCATAATATGGCTAATAATATGAGTAAGATTGATAATAATAATAGTAATAAGTGTAGTAATTGTCGTTCTATCGATCATTTAAGCATAATATGGCTAATAATATGAGTTAAATTGATAATAATAACAGTAATAAGTACAGTAATTGTCGTTCTATCGATAATATAAGCATAATATGGCTAATAATATGAGTTAGATCGATAATGATAAGAGCAATAAGTACAGTAATTGTCGTTCTATCGATCATATAAGCATAATATGGCTAATAATATGAGTTAGATTGATAATAGATAGAGTAATAAGTATAGTAATTGTCGTTCTGTCGATCATATAAGCATAATATGGCTAATAATATGAGTTAGATTGATAATAATAAGAGTAATAAGTATAGTAATTGTCGTTCTATCGATCATATAAGCATAATATGGCTAATAATATGAGTTAGATTGATAATAATAAGAGTAATAAGTATAGTAATTGTCGTTCTATCGATCATTTAAGCATAATATGGCTAGTAATATGAGTTAGATTGATAATAATAAGAGTAATAAGTATAGTAATTGTCGTTCTATCGATCATATAAGCATAATATGGTTAATAATATGAGTTAGATTGATAATAATAAGAGTAATAAGTATAGTAATTGTCGTTCTATCGATCATATAAGCATAATATGGCTAATAATATGAGTTAGATTGATAATAATAAGAGTAATAAGTATAGTAATTGTCGTTCTATCGATCATTTAAGCATAATACGGCTAATAATATGAGTTAGATTGATAATAATAAGAGTAATAAGTATAGTAATTGTAGTTCTATCGATCGTATCTGCATAATATGCTTAATAATATGAGTTAGATTCATAATAATAAGAGTAATAAGTATAGTAATTGTCGTTCTATCGATCATATAAGCATAATATGGCTAATAATATGAGATAGATTGATAATAATAAGAGTAATAAGTATAGTAATTGTCGTTCTATCGATCATATAAGCATAATATGGTTAATAATATGAGTTAGATTGATAATAATAAGAGTAATAAGTATAGTAATTGTCGTTCTATCGATCATATAAGCATAATATGGCTAATAATATGAGTTAGATTGATAATAATAAGAGTAATAAGTATAGTAATTGTCGTTCTATCGATCATTTAAGCATAATATGGCTAGTAATATGAGTTAGATTGATAATAACAACAGTAATAAGTACATTAATTGTCGTTCTATCGATAATATAAGCATAATATGGCTAATAATATGAGTTAGGTTGATAATAATAAGAGTAATAAGTATAGTAAATGTCGTGCTATCGACCATATCTGCATAATATTGTTAATAATATGAGTTAGATTGATAATAGTGAGTGTAATAAGTATAGTAATTGTCGTTCTATCGATCATATCTGCATAATATTGCTAATAATATGAGTTGGATTGATAATAATAAGAGTAATAAGTATAGTAATTGTCGTTCTATCGATCATATAAGCATAATATGGCTAATAATATGAGTTAGATCGATAATGATAAGAGTAATAAGTACAGTAATTGTCGTTCTATCGATCATATAAGCATAATTGGGCTAATAATATGAGTTAGATTGATAATAATAAGAGTAATGAGTATAGTAATTGTAGTTCTATCGATCATATCTGCATAATATGGTTAATAATATGAGTTAGATTCTCAATAATAAGAGTAATAAGTATAGTAATTGTCGTTCTATCGATCATTTAAGCATAATATGGGTAATAATATGAGTTAGGTTGATAAAAATAAGAATAATAAGTATAGTAATTGTCGTTCTGTCGATCATATAAGCATAATATGGCTAATAATATGAGTTAGATTCATAATAATAAGAGTAATAAGTATAGTAATTGTCGTTCTATCGATCATTTAAGCATAATACGGCTAATAATATGAGTTAGATTCATAATAATAAGAGTAATAAGTATAGTAATTGTCGTTCTATCGATCATTTAAGCATAATATGGCTAATAATATGAGTTAGGTTGATAATAGAAAGAGTAGTGAGTATAGTAATTGTCGTTCTATCGATCATATAAGCATAATATGGCTAATAATATGAGTTAGATTGATAATAGTAGGTGTAATAAGTATAGTAATTGTCGTTCTATAGATCATATATGCATAATATGACTAATAATATGAGTTAGATTGATAATAACAACAGCAATAAGTACATTAATTGTCGTTCTATCGATAATATAAGCATAATATGGCTAATAATATGAGTTAGGTTGATAATAATACGAGTAATAAGTATAGTAAATGTCGTGCTATCGATCATATCTGCATAATATGGTGAATAATATGAGTTAGATTGATAATAATAATAGTAATAAGTATAGTAATTGTCGTTCTATCGATCATTTAAGCATAATATGGCTAATAATATGAGTTAAATTGATAATAATAACAGTAATAAGTACAGTAATTGTCGTTCTATCGATAATATAAGCATAATATGGCTAATAATATGAGTTAGATCGAAAATGATAAGAGCAATAAGTACAGTAATTGTCGTTCTATCGATCATATAAGCATAATATGGCTAATAATATCAGTAAGATTTATAATAATAATAGTAATATGTATAGTAATTGTCGTTCTATCGATCATTTAAGCATAATATGGCTAATAATATGAGTTAGATTGATAATAATAACAGTAATAAGTACAGTAATTGTCGTTCTATCGATAATATAAGCATAATATGGCTAATAATATGAGTTAGATCGATAATGATAAGAGTAATAAGTACAGTAATTGTCGTTCTATCGATCATATATGCATAATATGGTTAATAATATGAGTTAGATTGATAATAGTAGGCGTAATAAGTATAGTAATTGTCGTTCTATCGATCATATATGCATAATATGACTAATAATATGAGTTAGATTGATAATAACAACAGCAATAAGTACATTAATTGTCGTTCTATCGATAATATAAGCATAATATGGCTAATAATATGAGTTAGGTTGATAATAATAAGAGTAATAAGTATAGTAAATGTCGTGCTATCGATCATATCTGCATAATATGGTGAATAATATGAGTTAAATTGATAATAATAACAGTAATAAGTACAGTAATTGTCGTTCTATCGATAATATAAGCATAATATGGCTAATAATATGAGGTAGATCGAAAATGATAAGAGCAATAAGTACAGTAATTGTCGTTCTATCGATCATATAAGCATAATATGGCTAATAATATCAGTAAGATTTATAATAATAATAGTAATATGTATAGTAATTGTCGTTCTATCGATCATTTAAGCATAATATGCCTAATAATATGAGTTAGATTGATAATAATAACAGTAATAAGTACAGTAATTGTCGTTCTATCGATAATATAAGCATAATATGGCTAATAATATGAGTTAGATCGATAATGATAAGAGTAATAAGTACAGTAATTGTCGTTCTATCGATCATATATGCATAATATGGTTAATAATATGAGTTAGATTGATAATAGTAAGTGTAATAAGTATAGTAATTGTCGTTCTATCTATCATATATGCATAATATGGCTAATAATATGAGTTAGATTGATAATAATAACAGTAATAAGTACAGTAATTGTCGTTCTATCGATAATATAAGCATAATATGTCTAATAATATGAGTTAGATTGATAATAATAAGAGTAGTGAGTATAGTAATTGTCGTTCTATCGATCATATAAGCATAATATGGCTAATAATATGAGTTAGATTGATAATAATAACAGTAATAAGTACAGTAATTGTCGTTCTATCGATAATATAAGCATAATATGGCTAATAATATGAGTTAGATCGATAATGATAAGAGTAATAAGTACAGTAATTGTCGTTCTATCGATCATATAAGCATAATATGGTTAATAATATGAGTTAGATTGATAATGATAAGAGTAATAAGTACAGTAATTGTCGTTCTATCGATCATATATGCATAATATGGCTAATAATATGAGTTAGATTGATAATAGTAAGTGTAATAAGTATAGTAATTGTCGTTCTATCGATCATATATGCATAATATGGCTAATAATATGAGTTAGATTGATAATAATAACAGTAATAAGTACAGTAATTGTCGTTCTATCGATAATATAAGCATAATATGGCTAATAATATGAGTTAGATCAATAATGATAAGCGTAATAAGTACAGTAATTGTCGTTCTATCGATCATATATGCATAATATGGCTAATAATATGAGTAAGATTGATAATAATAATAGTAATAAGTATAGTAATTGTCGTTCTATCGATCATTTAAGCATAATATGGCTAATAATATGCGTTAAATTGATAATAATAACAGTAATAAGTACAGTAATTGTCGTTCTATCAATAATATAAGCATAATATGGCTAATAATATGAGTTAGATCGATAATGGTAAGAGTAATAAGTACAGTAATTGTCGTCCTATCGATCATATATGCATAATATGGCTAATAATATGAGTTAGATCGAAAATGATAAGAGCAATAAGTACAGTAATTGTCGTTCTATCGATCATATAAGCATAATATGGCTAATAATATCAGTAAAATTTATAATAATGATAGTAATATGTATAGTAATTGTCGTTCTATCGATCATTTAAGCATAATATGGCTAATAATATGAGTTAGATTGATAATAATAACAGTAATAAGTACAGTAATTGTCGTTCTATCGATAATATAAGCATAATATGGCTAATAATATGAGTTAGATCGATAATGATAAGAGTAATAAGTACAGTAATTGTCGTTCTATCGATCATATATGCATAATATGGTTAATAATATGAGTTAGATTGATAATAGTAGGTGTAATAAGTATAGTAATTGTCGTTCTATCGATCATATATGCATAATATGACTAATAATATGAGTTAGATTGATAATAACAACAGCAATAAGTACATTAATTGTCGTTCTATCGATAATATAAGCATAATATGGCTAATAATATGAGTTAGGTTGATAATAATAAGAGTAATAAGTATAGTAAATGTCGTGCTATCGATCATATCTGCATAATATGGTGAATAATATGAGTTAGATTGATAATAATAATAGTAATAAGTATAGTAATTGTCGTTCTATCGATCATTTAAGCATAATATGGCTAATAATATGAGTTAAATTGATAATAATAACAGTAATAAGTACAGTAATTGTCGTTCTATCGATAATATAAGCATAATATGGCTAATAATATGAGTTAGATCGAAAATGATAAGAGCAATAAGTACAGTAATTGTCGTTCTATCGATCATATAAGCATAATATGGCTAATAATATCAGTAAGATTTATAATAATAATAGTAATATGTATAGTAATTGTCGTTCTATCGATCATTTAAGCATAATATGGCTAATAATATGAGTTAGATTGATAATAATAACAGTAATAAGTACAGTAATTGTCGTTCTATCGATAATATAAGCATAATATGGCTAATAATATGAGTTAGATCGAAAATGATAAGAGCAATAAGTACAGTAATTGTCGTTCTATCGATCATATAAGCATAATATGGCTAATAATATCAGTAAGATTTATAATAATAACAGTAATAAGTACAGTAATTATCGTTCTATCGATAATATAAGCATAATATGGCTAATAATATGAGTTAGATCGATAATGATAAGAGCAATAAGTACAGTAATTGTCGTTCTATCGATCATATAAGCATAATATGGCTAATAATATGAGTTAGATTGATAATAGATAGAGTAATAAGTATAGTAATTGTCGTTCTGTCGATCATATAAGCATAATATGGCTAATAATATGAGTTAGATTGATAATAATAAGAGTAATAAGTATAGTAATTGTCGTTCTATCGATCATATAAGCATAATATGGCTAATAATATGAGTTAGATTGATAATAATAAGAGTAATAAGTATAGTAATTGTCGTTCTATCGATCATTTAAGCATAATATGGCTAGTAATATGAGTTAGATTGATAATAATAAGAGTAATAAGTATAGTAATTGTCGTTCTATCGATCATATAAGCATAATATGGTTAATAATATGAGTTAGATTGATAATAATAAGAGTAATAAGTATAGTAATTGTCGTTCTATCGATCATATAAGCATAATATGGCTAATAATATGAGTTAGATTGATAATAATAAGAGTAATAAGTATAGTAATTGTCGTTCTATCGATCATTTAAGCATAATACGGCTAATAATATGAGTTAGATTGATAATAATAAGAGTAATAAGTATAGTAATTGTAGTTCTATCGATCGTATCTGCATAATATGCTTAATAATATGAGTTAGATTCATAATAATAAGAGTCATAAGTATAGTAATTGTCGTTCTATCGATCATATAAGCATAATATGGCTAATAATATGAGATAGATTGATAATAATAAGAGTAATAAGTATAGTAATTGTCGTTCTATCGATCATATAAGCATAATATGGTTAATAATATGAGTTAGATTGATAATAATAAGAGTAATAAGTATAGTAATTGTCGTTCTATCGATCATATAAGCATAATATGGCTAATAATATGAGTTAGATTGATAATAATAAGAGTAATAAGTATAGTAATTGTCGTTCTATCGATCATTTAAGCATAATATGGCTAGTAATATGAGTTAGATTGATAATAACAACAGTAATAAGTACATTAATTGTCGTTCTATCGATAATATAAGCATAATATGGCTAATAATATGAGTTAGGTTGATAATAATAAGAGTAATAAGTATAGTAAATGTCGTGCTATCGATCATATCTGCATAATATTGTTAATAATATGAGTTAGATTGATAATAGTGAGTGTAATAAGTATAGTAATTGTCGTTCTATCGATCATATCTGCATAATATTGCTAATAATATGAGTTGGATTGATAATAATAAGAGTAATAAGTATAGTAATTGTCGTTCTATCGATCATATAAGCATAATATGGCTAATAATATGAGTTAGATCGATAATGATAAGAGTAATAAGTACAGTAATTGTCGTTCTATCGATCATATAAGCATAATTGGGCTAATAATATGAGTTAGATTGATAGTAATAAGAGTAATGAGTATAGTAATTGTAGTTCTATCGATCATATCTGCATAATATGGTTAATAATATGAGTTAGATTCTCAATAATAAGAGTAATAAGTATAGTAATTGTCGTTCTATCGATCATTTAAGCATAATATGGGTAATAATATGAGTTAGGTTGATAAAAATAAGAATAATAAGTATAGTAATCGTCGTTCTGTCGATCATATAAGCATAATATGGCTAATAATATGAGTTAGATTGATAATAATAAGAGTAATAAGTATAGTAATTGTCGTCCTATCGATCATTTAAGCATAATACGGCTAATAATATGAGTTAGATTGATAATAATAAGAGTAATAAGTATAGTAATTGTAGTTCTATCGATCGTATCTGCATAATATGCTTAATAATATGAGTTAGATTCATAATAATAAGAGTAATAAGTATAGTAATTGTCGTTCTATCGATCATTTAAGCATAATATGGCTAATAATATGAGTTAGGTTGATAATAGTAAGAGTAGTGAGTATAGTAATTGTCGTTCTATCGATCATATAAGCATAATATGGCTAATAATATGAGTTAGATTGATAATAGTAAGTGTAATAAGTATAGTAATTGTCGTTCTATCGATCATATATGCATAATATGGCTAATAATATGAGTTAGATTGATAATAATAACAGTAATAAGTACAGTAATTGTCGTCCTATCGATAATATAAGCATAATATGTCTAATAATATGAGTTAGATCGATAATAATAAGAGTAGTGAGTATAGTAATTGTCGTTCTATCGATCATTTAAGCATAATATGGCTAATAATATGAGTCAGGTTGATAATAGTAAGAGTAGTGAGTATAGTAATTGTCGTTCTATCGATCATATAAGCATAATATGGCTAATAATATGAGTTAGATTGATAATAGTAAGTGTAATAAGTATAGTAATTGTCGTTCTATCGATCATATATGCATAATATGACTAACAATATGAGTTAGATTGATAATAACAACAGTAATAAGTATATTAATTGTCGTTCTATCGATAATATAAGCATAATATGGCTAATAATATGAGTTAGGTTGATAATAATAAGAGTAATAAGTACAGTAATTGTCGTTCTATCGATCATATATGCATAATATGGTTAATAATATGAGTTAGATTGATAATAGTAGGTGTAATAAGTATAGTAATTGTCGTTCTATCGATCATATATGCATAATATGACTAATAATATGAGTTAGATTGATAATAACAACAGCAATAAGTACATTAATTGTCGTTCTATCGATAATATAAGCATAATATGGCTAATAATATGAGTTAGGTTGATAATAATAAGAGTAATAAGTATAGTAAATGTCGTGCTATCGATCATATCTGCATAATATGGTGAATAATATGAGTTAGATTGATAATAATAATAGTAATAAGTATAGTAATTGTCGTTCTATCGATCATTTAAGCATAATATGGCTAATAATATGAGTTAAATTGATAATAATAACAGTAATAAGTACAGTAATTGTCGTTCTATCGATAATATAAGCATAATATGGCTAATAATATGAGGTAGATCGAAAATGATAAGAGCAATAAGTACAGTAATTGTCGTTCTATCGATCATATAAGCATAATATGGCTAATAATATCAGTAAGATTTATAATAATAATAGTAATATGTATAGTAATTGTCGTTCTATCGATCATTTAAGCATAATATGCCTAATAATATGAGTTAGATTGATAATAATAACAGTAATAAGTACAGTAATTGTCGTTCTATCGATAATATAAGCATAATATGGCTAATAATATGAGTTAGATCGATAATGATAAGAGTAATAAGTACAGTAATTGTCGTTCTATCGATCATATAAGCATAATATGGCTAATAATATCAGTAAGATTTATAATAATAATAGTAATATGTATAGTAATTGTCGTTCTATCGATCATTTAAGCATAATATGGCTAATAATATGAGTTAGATTGATAATAATAACAGTAATAAGTACAGTAATTGTCGTTCTATCGATCATATAAGCATAATATGGTTAATAATATGAGTTAGATTGATAATAATAAGAGTAATAAGTATAGTAATTGTCGTTCTATCGATCATATAAGCATAATATGGCTAATAATATGAGTTAGATTGATAATAATAAGAGTAATAAGTATAGTAATTGTCGTTCTATCGATCATTTAAGCATAATATGGCTAGTAATATGAGTTAGATTGATAATAACAACAGTAATAAGTACATTAATTGTCGTTCTATCGATAATATAAGCATAATATGGCTAATAATATGAGTTAGGTTGATAATAATAAGAGTAATAAGTATAGTAAATGTCGTGCTATCGATCATATCTGCATAATATTGTTAATAATATGAGTTAGATTGATAATAGTGAGTGTAATAAGTATAGTAATTGTCGTTCTATCGATCATATCTGCATAATATTGCTAATAATATGAGTTGGATTGATAATAATAAGAGTAATAAGTATAGTAATTGTCGTTCTATCGATCATATAAGCATAATATGGCTAATAATATGAGTTAGATCGATAATGATAAGAGTAATAAGTACAGTAATTGTCGTTCTATCGATCATATAAGCATAATTGGGCTAATAATATGAGTTAGATTGATAATAATAAGAGTAATGAGTATAGTAATTGTAGTTCTATCGATCATATCTGCATAATATGGTTAATAATATGAGTTAGATTCTCAATAATAAGAGTAATAAGTATAGTAATTGTCGTTCTATCGATCATTTAAGCATAATATGGGTAATAATATGAGTTAGGTTGATAAAAATAAGAATAATAAGTATAGTAATTGTCGTTCTATCGATCATATATGCATGATATGGCTAATAATATGAGTTAGATTGATAATAATAACAGTAATAAGTACAGTAATTGTCGTCCTATCGATAATATAAGCATAATATGTCTAATAATATGAGTTAGATCGATAATAATAAGAGTAGTGAGTATAGTAATTGTCGTTCTATCGATCATTTAAGCATAATATGGCTAATAATATGAGTCAGGTTGATAATAGTAAGAGTAGTGAGTATAGTAATTGTCGTTCTATCGATCATATAAGCATAATATGGCTAATAATATGAGTTAGATTGATAATAGTAAGTGTAATAAGTATAGTAATTGTCGTTCTATCGATCATATATGCATAATATGACTAACAATATGAGTTAGATTGATAATAACAACAGTAATAAGTATATTAATTGTCGTTCTATCGATAATATAAGCATAATATGGCTAATAATATGAGTTAGATCAATAATGATAAGCGTAATAACAGTAATTGTCGTTCTATCGATCATATATGCATAATATGGCTAATAATATGAGTAAGATTGATAATAATAATAGTAATAAGTGTAGTAATTGTCGTTCTATCGATCATTTAAGCATAATATGGCTAATAATATGAGTTAAATTGATAATAATAACAGTAATAAGTACAGTAATTGTCGTTCTATCGATAATATAAGCATAATATGGCTAATAATATGAGTTAGATCGAAAATGATAAGAGTAATAAGTATAGTAATTGTCGTTCTATCGATCATATAAGCATAATATGGCTAATAATATGAGTTAGATTGATAATAATAAGAGTAATAAGTATAGTAATTGTCGTTCTATCGATCATTTAAGCATAATATGGCTAGTAATATGAGTTAGATTGATAATAACAACAGTAATAAGTACATTAATTGTCGTTCTATCGATAATATAAGCATAATATGGCTAATAATATGAGTTAGGTTGATAATAATAAGAGTAATAAGTATAGTAAATGTCGTGCTATCGATCATATCTGCATAATATTGTTAATAATATGAGTTAGATTGATAATAGTGAGTGTAATAAGTATAGTAATTGTCGTTCTATCGATCATATCTGCATAATATTGCTAATAATATGAGTTGGATTGATAATAATAAGAGTAATAAGTATAGTAATTGTCGTTCTATCGATCATATAAGCATAATATGGCTAATAATATGAGTTAGATCGATAATGATAAGAGTAATAAGTACAGTAATTGTCGTTCTATCGATCATATAAGCATAATTGGGCTAATAATATGAGTTAGATTGATAATAATAAGAGTAATGAGTATAGTAATTGTAGTTCTATCGATCATATCTGCATAATATGGTTAATAATATGAGTTAGATTCTCAATAATAAGAGTAATAAGTATAGTAATTGTCGTTCTATCGATCATTTAAGCATAATATGGGTAATAATATGAGTTAGGTTGATAAAAATAAGAATAATAAGTATAGTAATTGTCGTTCTGTCGATCATATAAGCATAATGTGGCTAATAATATGAGTTAGATTGATAATAATAAGAGTAATAAGTATAGTAATTGTCGTCCTATCGATCATTTAAGCATAATACGGCTAATAATATGAGTTAGATTGATAATAATAAGAGTAATAAGTATAGTAATTGTAGTTCTATCGATCGTATCTGCATAATATGCTTAATAATATGAGTTAGATTCATAATAATAAGAGTAATAAGTATAGTAATTGTCGTTCTATCGATCATTTAAGCATAATATGGCTAATAATATGAGTTAGGTTGATAATAGTAAGAGTAGTGAGTATAGTAATTGTCGTTCTATCGATCATATAAGCATAATATGGCTAATAATATGAGTTAGATTGATAATAGTAAGTGTAATAAGTATAGTAATTGTCGTTCTATCGATCATATATGCATAATATGGCTAATAATATGAGTTAGATTGATAATAATAACAGTAATAAGTACAGTAATTGTCGTCCTATCGATAATATAAGCATAATATGTCTAATAATATGAGTTAGATCGATAATAATAAGAGTAGTGAGTATAGTAATTGTCGTTCTATCGATCATTTAAGCATAATATGGCTAATAATATGAGTCAGGTTGATAATAGTAAGAGTAGTGAGTATAGTAATTGTCGTTCTATCGATCATATAAGCATAATATGGCTAATAATATGAGTTAGATTGATAATAGTAAGTGTAATAAGTATAGTAATTGTCGTTCTATCGATCATATATGCATAATATGACTAACAATATGAGTTAGATTGATAATAACAACAGTAATAAGTATATTAATTGTCGTTCTATCGATAATATAAGCATAATATGGCTAATAATATGAGTTAGATCAATAATGATAAGCGTAATAACAGTAATTGTCGTTCTATCGATCATATATGCATAATATGGCTAATAATATGAGTAAGATTGATAATAATAATAGTAATAAGTGTAGTAATTGTCGTTCTATCGATCATTTAAGCATAATATGGCTAATAATATGAGTTAAATTGATAATAATAACAGTAATAAGTACAGTAATTGTCGTTCTATCGATAATATAAGCATAATATGGCTAATAATATGAGTTAGATCGAAAATGATAAGAGTAATAAGTACAGTAATTGTCGTTCTATCGATCATATAAGCATAATATGGCTAATAATATGAGTAAGATTTATAATAATAATAGTATTATGTATAGTAATTGTCGTTCTATCGATCATTTAAGCATAATATGGCTAATAATATGAGATAGATTGATAATAATAAGAGTAATAAGTATAGTAATTGTCGTTCTATCGATCATTTAAGCATAATATGGCTGGTAATATGAGTTAGATTGATAATAATAAGAGTAATAAGTATAGTAATTGTCGTTCTATCGATCATATATGCATAATATGGTTAATAATATGAGTTAGATTGATAATAGTAGGTGTAATAAGTATAGTAATTGTCGTTCTATCGATCATATATGCATAATATGACTAATAATATGAGTTAGATTGATAATAACAACAGCAATAAGTACATTAATTGTCGTTCTATCGATAATATAAGCATAATATGGCTAATAATATGAGTTAGGTTGATAATAATAAGAGTAATAAGTATAGTAAATGTCGTGCTATCGATCATATCTGCATAATATGGTGAATAATATGAGTTAGATTGATAATAATAATAGTAATAAGTATAGTAATTGTCGTTCTATCGATCATTTAAGCATAATATGGCTAATAATATGAGTTAAATTGATAATAATAACAGTAATAAGTACAGTAATTGTCGTTCTATCGATAATATAAGCATAATATGGCTAATAATATGAGGTAGATCGAAAATGATAAGAGCAATAAGTACAGTAATTGTCGTTCTATCGATCATATAAGCATAATATGGCTAATAATATCAGTAAGATTTATAATAATAATAGTAATATGTATAGTAATTGTCGTTCTATCGATCATTTAAGCATAATATGCCTAATAATATGAGTTAGATTGATAATAATAACAGTAATAAGTACAGTAATTGTCGTTCTATCGATAATATAAGCATAATATGGCTAATAATATGAGTTAGATCGATAATGATAAGAGTAATAAGTACAGTAATTGTCGTTCTATCGATCATATAAGCATAATATGGCTAATAATATCAGTAAGATTTATAATAATAATAGTAATATGTATAGTAATTGTCGTTCTATCGATCATTTAAGCATAATATGGCTAATAATATGAGTTAGATTGATAATAATAACAGTAATAAGTACAGTAATTGTCGTTCTATCGATAATATAAGCATAATATGGCTAATAATATGAGTTAGATCGATAATGATAAGAGTAATAAGTACAGTAATTGTCGTTCTATCGATCATATATGCATAATATGGTTAATAATATGAGTTAGATTGATAATAGTAGGTGTAATAAGTATAGTAATTGTCGTTCTATCGATCATATATGCATAATATGACTAATAATATGAGTTAGATTGATAATAACAACAGCAATAAGTACATTAATTGTCGTTCTATCGATAATATAAGCATAATATGGCTAATAATATGAGTTAGGTTGATAATAATAAGAGTAATAAGTATAGTAAATGTCGTGCTATCGATCATATCTGCATAATATGGTGAATAATATGAGTTAGATTGATAATAATAATAGTAATAAGTATAGTAATTGTCGTTCTATCGATCATTTAAGCATAATATGGCTAATAATATGAGTTAAATTGATAATAATAACAGTAATAAGTACAGTAATTGTCGTTCTATCGATAATATAAGCATAATATGGCTAATAATATGAGTTAGATCGAAAATGATAAGAGCAATAAGTACAGTAATTGTCGTTCTATCGATCATATAAGCATAATATAGCTAATAATATCAGTAACATTTATAATAATAACATTAATAAGTACAGTAATTATCGTTCTATCGATAATATAAGCATAATATGGCTAATAATATGAGTTAGATCGATAATGATAAGAGCAATAAGTACAGTAATTGTCGTTCTATCGATCATATAAGCATAATATGGCTAATAATATGAGTTAGATTGATAATAGATAGAGTAATAAGTATAGTAATTGTCGTTCTGTCGATCATATAAGCATAATATGGCTAATAATATGAGTTAGATTGATAATAATAAGAGTAATAAGTATAGTAATTGTCGTTCTATCGATCATATAAGCATAATATGGCTAATAATATGAGTTAGATTGATAATAATAAGAGTAATAAGTATAGTAATTGTCGTTCTATCGATCATTTAAGCATAATATGGCTAGTAATATGAGTTAGATTGATAATAATAAGAGTAATAAGTATAGTAATTGTCGTTCTATCGATCATATAAGCATAATATGGTTAATAATATGAGTTAGATTGATAATAATAAGAGTAATAAGTATAGTAATTGTCGTTCTATCGATCATATAAGCATAATATGGCTAATAATATGAGTTAGATTGATAATAATAAGAGTAATAAGTATAGTAATTGTCGTTCTATCGATCATTTAAGCATAATACGGCTAATAATATGAGTTAGATTGATAATAATAAGAGTAATAAGTATAGTAATTGTAGTTCTATCGATCGTATCTGCATAATATGCTTAATAATATGAGTTAGATTCATAATAATAAGAGTAATAAGTATAGTAATTGTCGTTCTATCGATCATATAAGCATAATATGGCTAATAATATGAGATAGATTGATAATAATAAGAGTAATAAGTATAGTAATTGTCGTTCTATCGATCATATAAGCATAATATGGTTAATAATATGAGTTAGATTGATAATAATAAGAGTAATAAGTATAGTAATTGTCGTTCTATCGATCATATAAGCATAATATGGCTAATAATATGAGTTAGATTGATAATAATAAGAGTAATAAGTATAGTAATTGTCGTTCTATCGATCATTTAAGCATAATATGGCTAGTAATATGAGTTAGATTGATAATAACAACAGTAATAAGTACATTAATTGTCGTTCTATCGATAATATAAGCATAATATGGCTAATAATATGAGTTAGGTTGATAATAATAAGAGTAATAAGTATAGTAAATGTCGTGCTATCGATCATATCTGCATAATATTGTTAATAATATGAGTTAGATTGATAATAGTGAGTGTAATAAGTATAGTAATTGTCGTTCTATCGATCATATCTGCATAATATTGCTAATAATATGAGTTGGATTGATAATAATAAGAGTAATAAGTATAGTAATTGTCGTTCTATCGATCATATAAGCATAATATGGCTAATAATATGAGTTAGATCGATAATGATAAGAGTAATAAGTACAGTAATTGTCGTTCTATCGATCATATAAGCATAATTGGGCTAATAATATGAGTTAGATTGATAATAATAAGAGTAATGAGTATAGTAATTGTAGTTCTATCGATCATATCTGCATAATATGGTTAATAATATGAGTTAGATTCTCAATAATAAGAGTAATAAGTATAGTAATTGTCGTTCTATCGATCATTTAAGCATAATATGGGTAATAATATGAGTTAGGTTGATAAAAATAAGAATAATAAGTATAGTAATTGTCGTTCTGTCGATCATATAAGCATAATATGGCTAATAATATGAGTTAGATTGATAATAATAAGAGTAATAAGTATAGTAATTGTCGTCCTATCGATCATTTAAGCATAATACGGCTAATAATATGAGTTAGATTGATAATAATAAGAGTAATAAGTATAGTAATTGTAGTTCTATCGATCGTATCTGCATAATATGCTTAATAATATGAGTTAGATTCATAATAATAAGAGTAATAAGTATAGTAATTGTCGTTCTATCGATCATTTAAGCATAATATGGCTAATAATATGAGTTAGGTTGATAATAGTAAGAGTAGTGAGTATAGTAATTGTCGTTCTATCGATCATATAAGCATAATATGGCTAATAATATGAGTTAGATTGATAATAGTAAGTGTAATAAGTATAGTAATTGTCGTTCTATCGATCATATATGCATAATATGGCTAATAATATGAGTTAGATTGATAATAATAACAGTAATAAGTACAGTAATTGTCGTCCTATCGATAATATAAGCATAATATGTCTAATAATATGAGTTAGATCGATAATAATAAGAGTAGTGAGTATAGTAATTGTCGTTCTATCGATCATTTAAGCATAATATGGCTAATAATATGAGTCAGGTTGATAATAGTAAGAGTAGTGAGTATAGTAATTGTCGTTCTATCGATCATATAAGCATAATATGGCTAATAATATGAGTTAGATTGATAATAGTAAGTGTAATAAGTATAGTAATTGTCGTTCTATCGATCATATATGCATAATATGACTAACAATATGAGTTAGATTGATAATAACAACAGTAATAAGTATATTAATTGTCGTTCTATCGATAATATAAGCATAATATGGCTAATAATATGAGTTAGATCAATAATGATAAGCGTAATAACAGTAATTGTCGTTCTATCGATCATATATGCATAATATGGCTAATAATATGAGTAAGATTGATAATAATAATAGTAATAAGTGTAGTAATTGTCGTTCTATCGATCATTTAAGCATAATATGGCTAATAATATGAGTTAAATTGATAATAATAACAGTAATAAGTACAGTAATTGTCGTTCTATCGATAATATAAGCATAATATGGCTAATAATATGAGTTAGATCGATAATGATAAGAGCAATAAGTACAGTAATTGTCGTTCTATCGATCATATAAGCATAATATGGCTAATAATATGAGTTAGATTGATAATAGATAGAGTAATAAGTATAGTAATTGTCGTTCTGTCGATCATATAAGCATAATATGGCTAATAATATGAGTTAGATTGATAATAATAAGAGTAATAAGTATAGTAATTGTCGTTCTATCGATCATATAAGCATAATATGGCTAATAATATGAGTTAGATTGATAATAATAAGAGTAATAAGTATAGTAATTGTCGTTCTATCGATCATTTAAGCATAATATGGCTAGTAATATGAGTTAGATTGATAATAATAAGAGTAATAAGTATAGTAATTGTCGTTCTATCGATCATATAAGCATAATATGGTTAATAATATGAGTTAGATTGATAATAATAAGAGTAATAAGTATAGTAATTGTCGTTCTATCGATCATATAAGCATAATATGGCTAATAATATGAGTTAGATTGATAATAATAAGAGTAATAAGTATAGTAATTGTCGTTCTATCGATCATTTAAGCATAATACGGCTAATAATATGAGTTAGATTGATAATAATAAGAGTAATAAGTATAGTAATTGTAGTTCTATCGATCGTATCTGCATAATATGCTTAATAATATGAGTTAGATTCATAATAATAAGAGTAATAAGTATAGTAATTGTCGTTCTATCGATCATATAAGCATAATATGGCTAATAATATGAGATAGATTGATAATAATAAGAGTAATAAGTATAGTAATTGTCGTTCTATCGATCATATAAGCATAATATGGTTAATAATATGAGTTAGATTGATAATAATAAGAGTAATAAGTATAGTAATTGTCGTTCTATCGATCATATAAGCATAATATGGCTAATAATATGAGTTAGATTGATAATAATAAGAGTAATAAGTATAGTAATTGTCGTTCTATCGATCATTTAAGCATAATATGGCTAGTAATATGAGTTAGATTGATAATAACAACAGTAATAAGTACATTAATTGTCGTTCTATCGATAATATAAGCATAATATGGCTAATAATATGAGTTAGGTTGATAATAATAAGAGTAATAAGTATAGTAAATGTCGTGCTATCGACCATATCTGCATAATATTGTTAATAATATGAGTTAGATTGATAATAGTGAGTGTAATAAGTATAGTAATTGTCGTTCTATCGATCATATCTGCATAATATTGCTAATAATATGAGTTGGATTGATAATAATAAGAGTAATAAGTATAGTAATTGTCGTTCTATCGATCATATAAGCATAATATGGCTAATAATATGAGTTAGATCGATAATGATAAGAGTAATAAGTACAGTAATTGTCGTTCTATCGATCATATAAGCATAATTGGGCTAATAATATGAGTTAGATTGATAATAATAAGAGTAATGAGTATAGTAATTGTAGTTCTATCGATCATATCTGCATAATATGGTTAATAATATGAGTTAGATTCTCAATAATAAGAGTAATAAGTATAGTAATTGTCGTTCTATCGATCATTTAAGCATAATATGGGTAATAATATGAGTTAGGTTGATAAAAATAAGAATAATAAGTATAGTAATTGTCGTTCTGTCGATCATATAAGCATAATATGGCTAATAATATGAGTTAGATTGATAATAATAAGAGTAATAAGTATAGTAATTGTCGTCCTATCGATCATTTAAGCATAATACGGCTAATAATATGAGTTAGATTGATAATAATAAGAGTAATAAGTATAGTAATTGTAGTTCTATCGATCGTATCTGCATAATATGCTTAATAATATGAGTTAGATTCATAATAATAAGAGTAATAAGTATAGTAATTGTCGTTCTATCGATCATTTAAGCATAATATGGCTAATAATATGAGTTAGGTTGATAATAGTAAGAGTAGTGAGTATAGTAATTGTCGTTCTATCGATCATATAAGCATAATATGGCTAATAATATGAGTTAGATTGATAATAGTAAGTGTAATAAGTATAGTAATTGTCGTTCTATCGATCATATATGCATAATATGGCTAATAATATGAGTTAGATTGATAATAATAACAGTAATAAGTACAGTAATTGTCGTCCTATCGATAATATAAGCATAATATGTCTAATAATATGAGTTAGATCGATAATAATAAGAGTAGTGAGTATAGTAATTGTCGTTCTATCGATCATTTAAGCATAATATGGCTAATAATATGAGTCAGGTTGATAATAGTAAGAGTAGTGAGTATAGTAATTGTCGTTCTATCGATCATATAAGCATAATAAGGCTAATAATATGAGTTAGATTGATAATAGTAAGTGTAATAAGTATAGTAATTGTCGTTCTATCGATCATATATGCATAATATGACTAACAATATGAGTTAGATTGATAATAACAACAGTAATAAGTATATTAATTGTCGTTCTATCGATAATATAAGCATAATATGGCTAATAATATGAGTTAGATCAATAATGATAAGCGTAATAACAGTAATTGTCGTTCTATCGATCATATATGCATAATATGGCTAATAATATGAGTAAGATTGATAATAATAATAGTAATAAGTGTAGTAATTGTCGTTCTATCGATCATTTAAGCATAATATGGCTAATAATATGAGTTAAATTGATAATAATAACAGTAATAAGTACAGTAATTGTCGTTCTATCGATAATATAAGCATAATATGGCTAATAATATGAGTTAGATCGAAAATGATAAGAGTAATAAGTATAGTAATTGTCGTTCTATCGATCATATAAGCATAATATGGCTAATAATATGAGTTAGATTGATAATAATAAGAGTAATAAGTATAGTAATTGTCGTTCTATCGATCATTTAAGCATAATATGGCTAGTAATATGAGTTAGATTGATAATAACAACAGTAATAAGTACATTAATTGTCGTTCTATCGATAATATAAGCATAATATGGCTAATAATATGAGTTAGGTTGATAATAATAAGAGTAATAAGTATAGTAAATGTCGTGCTATCGATCATATCTGCATAATATTGTTAATAATATGAGTTAGATTGATAATAGTGAGTGTAATAAGTATAGTAATTGTCGTTCTATCGATCATATCTGCATAATATTGCTAATAATATGAGTTGGATTGATAATAATAAGAGTAATAAGTATAGTAATTGTCGTTCTATCGATCATATAAGCATAATATGGCTAATAATATGAGTTAGATCGATAATGATAAGAGTAATAAGTACAGTAATTGTCGTTCTATCGATCATATAAGCATAATTGGGCTAATAATATGAGTTAGATTGATAATAATAAGAGTAATGAGTATAGTAATTGTAGTTCTATCGATCATATCTGCATAATATGGTTAATAATATGAGTTAGATTCTCAATAATAAGAGTAATAAGTATAGTAATTGTCGTTCTATCGATCATTTAAGCATAATATGGGTAATAATATGAGTTAGGTTGATAAAAATAAGAATAATAAGTATAGTAATTGTCGTTCTGTCGATCATATAAGCATAATGTGGCTAATAATATGAGTTAGATTGATAATAATAAGAGTAATAAGTATAGTAATTGTCGTCCTATCGATCATTTAAGCATAATACGGCTAATAATATGAGTTAGATTGATAATAATAAGAGTAATAAGTATAGTAATTGTAGTTCTATCGATCGTATCTGCATAATATGCTTAATAATATGAGTTAGATTCATAATAATAAGAGTAATAAGTATAGTAATTGTCGTTCTATCGATCATTTAAGCATAATATGGCTAATAATATGAGTTAGGTTGATAATAGTAAGAGTAGTGAGTATAGTAATTGTCGTTCTATCGATCATATAAGCATAATATGGCTAATAATATGAGTTAGATTGATAATAGTAAGTGTAATAAGTATAGTAATTGTCGTTCTATCGATCATATATGCATAATATGGCTAATAATATGAGTTAGATTGATAATAATAACAGTAATAAGTACAGTAATTGTCGTCCTATCGATAATATAAGCATAATATGTCTAATAATATGAGTTAGATCGATAATAATAAGAGTAGTGAGTATAGTAATTGTCGTTCTATCGATCATTTAAGCATAATATGGCTAATAATATGAGTCAGGTTGATAATAGTAAGAGTAGTGAGTATAGTAATTGTCGTTCTATCGATCATATAAGCATAATATGGCTAATAATATGAGTTAGATTGATAATAGTAAGTGTAATAAGTATAGTAATTGTCGTTCTATCGATCATATATGCATAATATGACTAACAATATGAGTTAGATTGATAATAACAACAGTAATAAGTATATTAATTGTCGTTCTATCGATAATATAAGCATAATATGGCTAATAATATGAGTTAGATCAATAATGATAAGCGTAATAACAGTAATTGTCGTTCTATCGATCATATATGCATAATATGGCTAATAATATGAGTAAGATTGATAATAATAATAGTAATAAGTGTAGTAATTGTCGTTCTATCGATCATTTAAGCATAATATGGCTAATAATATGAGTTAAATTGATAATAATAACAGTAATAAGTACAGTAATTGTCGTTCTATCGATAATATAAGCATAATATGGCTAATAATATGAGTTAGATCGAAAATGATAAGAGTAATAAGTACAGTAATTGTCGTTCTATCGATCATATAAGCATAATATGGCTAATAATATGAGTAAGATTTATAATAATAATAGTATTATGTATAGTAATTGTCGTTCTATCGATCATTTAAGCATAATATGGCTAATAATATGAGATAGATTGATAATAATAAGAGTAATAAGTATAGTAATTGTCGTTCTATCGATCATTTAAGCATAATATGGCTGGTAATATGAGTTAGATTGATAATAATAAGAGTAATAAGTATAGTAATTGTCGTTCTATCGATCATATAAGCATAATATGGCTAATAATATGAGATAGATTGATAATAATAAGAGTAATAAGTATAGTAATTGTCGTTCTATCGATCATTTAAGCATAATATGGCTGGTAATATGAGTTAGATTGATAATAATAAGAGTAATAAGTATAGTAATTGTCGTTCTATCGATCATATAAGCATAATATGGCTAATAATATGAGATAGATTGATAATAATAAGAGTAATAAGTATAGTAATTGTCGTTCTATCGATCATTTAAGCATAATATGGCTGGTAATATGAGTTAGATTGATAATAATAACAGTAATAAGTACAGTAATTGTCGTTCTATCGATAATATAAGCATAATATGGCTAATAATATGAGTTAGATCGAAAATGATAAGAGTAATAAGTACAGTAATTGTCGTTCTATCGATCATATAAGCATAATATGGCTAATAATATGAGTAAGATTTATAATAATAATAGTATTATGTATAGTAATTGTCGTTCTATCGATCATTTAAGCATAATATGGCTAATAATATGAGATAGATTGATAATAATAAGAGTAATAAGTATAGTAATTGTCGTTCTATCGATCATTTAAGCATAATATGGCTGGTAATATGAGTTAGATTGATAATAATAAGAGTAATAAGTATAGTAATTGTCGTTCTATCGATCATATAAGCATAATATGGTTAATAATATGAGTTAGATTGATAATAATAAGAATAATAAGTATAGTAATTGTCGTTCTGTCGATGATATAAGCATAATATGGCTAATAATATGAGTTAGATTGATAATAATAAGAGTAATAAGTATAGTAATTGTCGTTCTATCGATCATTTAAGCATAATACGGCTAATAATATGAGTTAGATTGATAATAATAAGAGTAATAAGTATAGTAATTGTAGTTCTATCGATCGTATCTGCATAATATGCTTAATAATATGAGTTGGATTCATAATAATAAGAGTAATAAGTATAGTAATTGTGGTTCTATCGATCATTTAAGCATAATATGGCTAATAATATGAGTTAGGTTGATAATAGTAAGAGTAGTGAGTATAGTAATTGTCGTTCTATCGATCATATAAGCATAATATGGCTAATAATATGAGTTAGATTGATAATAGTAAGTGTAATAAGTATAGTAATTGTCGTTCTATCGATCATATATGCATAATATGACTAATAATATGAGTTAGATTGATAATAACAACAGTAATAAGTACATTAATTGTCGTTCTATCGATAATATAAGCATAATATGGCTAATAATATGAGTTAGGTTGATAATAATAAGAGTAATAAGTATAGTAAATGTCGTGCTATCGATCATATCTGCATAATATGGTTAATAATATGAGTTAGATTGATAATAATAATAGTAATAAGTATAGTAATTGTCGTTCTATCGATCATTTAAGCATAATATGGCTAATGATATGAGTTAAATTGATAATAATAACAGTAATAAGTACAGTAATTGTCGTTCTATCGATAATATAAGCATAATATGGCTAATAATATGAGTTAGATCGAAAATGATAAGAGTAATAAGTACAGTAATTGTCGTTCTATCGATCATATAAGCATAATATGGCTAATAATATGAGTAAGATTTATAATAATAATAGTAATATGTATAGTAATTGTCGTTCTATCGATCATTTAAGCATAATATGGCTAATAATATGAGTTAGATTGATAATAATAACAGTAATACGTACAGTAATTGTCGTTCTATCGATAATATAAGCATAATATGGCTAATAATATGAGTTAGATCGATAATGATAAGAGTAATAAGTACAGTAATTGTCGTTCTATCGATCATATATGCATAATATGGCTAATAATATGAGTTAGATTGATAACAGTAAGTGTAATAAGTATAGTAATTGTCGTTCTATCGATCATATATGCATAATATGGCTAATAATATGAGTTAGATTGATAATAATAACAGTAATAAGTACAGTAATTGTCGTTCTATCGATCATTTAATCATAATATGGCTAGTAATATAAGTTAGATTGATAACAATAAGAGTAATAAGTATAGTAATTGTCGTTCTATCGATCATATAAGCATAATATGGTTAATAATATGAGTTAAATTGATAATGATAAGAGTAATAAGTACAGTAATTGTCGTTCTAACGATCATATATGCATAATATGGCTAATAATATGAGTTAGATTGATAATAATAAGAGTAATAAGTATAGTAATTGTCGTTCTATCGATCATTTAAGCATAATACGGCTAATAATATGAGTTAGATTGATAATAATAAGAGTAATAAGTATAGTAATTGTAGTTCTATCGATCGTATCTGCATAATATGCTTAATAATATGAGTTAGATTCATAATAGTAAGAGTAATAAGTATAGTAATTGTCGTTCTATCGATCATTTAAGCATAATATGGCTAATAATATGAGTTAGGTTGATAATAGTAAGAGTAGTGAGTATAGTAATTGTCGTTCTATCGATCATATAAGCATAATATGGCTAATAATATGAGTTAGATTGATAATAGTAAGTGTAATAAGTATAGTAACTGTCGTTCTATCGATCATATATGCATAATATGACTAATAATATGAGTTAGATTGATAATAACAACAGTAATAAGTACATTAATTGTCGTTCTATCGATCATATAAGCATAATATGGCTAATAATATGAGTGAGATTGATAATAATAAGAGTAATAAGTATAGTAATTGTCGTTCTATCGATCATTTAAGCATAATATGGCTAGTAATATGAGTTAGATTGATAATAATAAGAGTAATAAGTATAGTAATTGTCGTTCTATCGATAATATAAGCATAATATGGCTAATAATATGAGTTAGATCAATAATGATAAGCGTAATAACAGTAATTGTCGTTCTATCGATCATATATGCATAATATGGCTAATAATATGAGTTAGATTGATAATAATAAGAGTAATAAGTATAGTAATTGTCGTTCTATCGATCATTTAAGCATAATACGGCTAATAATATGAGTTAGATTGATAATAATAAGAGTAATAAGTATAGTAATTGTAGTTCTATCGATCGTATCTGCATAATATGCTTAATAATATGAGTTAGATTCATAGTAGTAAGAGTAATAAGTATAGTAATTGTCGTTCTATCGATCATTTAATCATAATATGGCTAGTAATATAAGTTAGATTGATAATAATAAGAGTAATAAGTATAGTAATTGTCGTTCTATCGATCATATAAGCATAATATGGTTAATAATATGAGTTAGATTGATAATAATAAGAGTAATAAGTATAGTAATTGTCGTTCTATCGATCATATAAGCATAATATGGTTAATAATATGAGTTAGATTGATAATAATAAGAGTAATAAGTATAGTAATTGTCGTTCTATCGATCATATAAGCATAATATGGCTAATAATATGAGTGAGATTGATAATAATAAGAGTAATAAGTATAGTAATTGTCATTCTATCGATCATTTAAGCATAATATGGCTAGTAATATGAGTTAGATTGATAATAATAAGAGTAATAAGTATAGTAATTGTCGTTCTATCGATCATAAAAGCATAATATGGTTAATAATATGAGTTAGATTGATAATAATAAGAGTAATAAGTATAGTAATTGTCGTTCTATCGATCATATAAGCATAATATGGCTAATAATATGAGTTAGATCGATAATGATAAGAGTAATAAGTACAGTAATTGTCGTTCTATCGATCATATAAGCATAATATGGCTAATAATATGAGTTAGATTGATAATAATAAGAGTAATGAGTATAGTAATTGTAGTTCTATCGATCATATCTGCATAATATGGTTAATAATATGAGTTAGATTCATAATAATAAGAGTAATAAGTATAGTAATTGTCGTTCTATCGATCATTTAAGCATAATATGGGTAATACTATGAGTTAGGTTGATAAAAATAAGAATAATAAGTATAGTAATTGTCGTTCTGTCGATGATATAAGCATAATATGGCTAATAATATGAGTTAGATTGATAATAATAAGAGTAATAAGTATAGTAATTGTCGTTCTATCGATCATTTAAGCATAATACGGCTAATAATATGAGTTAGATTGATAATAATAAGAGTAATAAGTATAGTAATTGTAGTTCTATCGATCGTATCTGCATAATATGCTTAATAATATGAGTTAGATTCATAATAGTAAGAGTAATAAGTATAGTAATTGTCGTTCTATCGATCATTTAAGCATAATATGGCTAATAATATGAGTTAGGTTGATAATAGTAAGAGTAGTGAGTATAGTAATTGTCGTTCTATCGATCATATAAGCATAATATGGCTAATAATATGAGTTAGATTGATAATAGTAAGTGTAATAAGTATAGTAACTGTCGTTCTATCGATCATATATGCATAATATGACTAATAATATGAGTTAGATTGATAATAACAACAGTAATAAGTACATTAATTGTCGTTCTATCGATCATATAAGCATAATATGGCTAATAATATGAGTGAGATTGATAATAATAAGAGTAATAAGTATAGTAATTGTCGTTCTATCGATCATTTAAGCATAATATGGCTAGTAATATGAGTTAGATTGATAATAATAAGAGTAATAAGTATAGTAATTGTCGTTCTATCGATAATATAAGCATAATATGGCTAATAATATGAGTTAGATCAATAATGATAAGCGTAATAACAGTAATTGTCGTTCTATCGATCATATATGCATAATATGGCTAATAATATGAGTTAGATTGATAATAATAAGAGTAATAAGTATAGTAATTGTCGTTCTATCGATCATTTAAGCATAATACGGCTAATAATATGAGTTAGATTGATAATAATAAGAGTAATAAGTATAGTAATTGTAGTTCTATCGATCGTATCTGCATAATATGCTTAATAATATGAGTTAGATTCATAGTAGTAAGAGTAATAAGTATAGTAATTGTCGTTCTATCGATCATTTAATCATAATATGGCTAGTAATATAAGTTAGATTGATAATAATAAGAGTAATAAGTATAGTAATTGTCGTTCTATCGATCATATAAGCATAATATGGTTAATAATATGAGTTAGATTGATAATAATAAGAGTAATAAGTATAGTAATTGTCGTTCTATCGATCATATAAGCATAATATGGTTAATAATATGAGTTAGATTGATAATAATAAGAGTAATAAGTATAGTAATTGTCGTTCTATCGATCATATAAGCATAATATGGCTAATAATATGAGTGAGATTGATAATAATAAGAGTAATAAGTATAGTAATTGTCATTCTATCGATCATTTAAGCATAATATGGCTAGTAATATGAGTTAGATTGATAATAATAAGAGTAATAAGAATAGTAATTGTCGTTCTATCGATCATAAAAGCATAATATGGTTAATAATATGAGTTAGATTGATAATAATAAGAGTAATAAGTATAGTAATTGTCGTTCTATCGATCATATAAGCATAATATGGCTAATAATATGAGTTAGATCGATAATGATAAGAGTAATAAGTACAGTAATTGTCGTTCTATCGATCATATAAGCATAATATGGCTAATAATATGAGTTAGATTGATAATAATAAGAGTAATGAGTATAGTAATTGTAGTTCTATCGATCATATCTGCATAATATGGTTAATAATATGAGTTAGATTCATAATAATAAGAGTAATAAGTATAGTAATTGTCGTTCTATCGATCATTTAAGCATAATATGGGTAATACTATGAGTTAGGTTGATAAAAATAAGAATAATAAGTATAGTAATTGTCGTTCTGTCGATGATATAAGCATAATATGGCTAATAATATGAGTTAGATTGATAATAATAAGAGTAATAAGTATAGTAATTGTCGTTCTATCGATCATTTAAGCATAATACGGCTAATAATATGAGTTAGATTGATAATAATAAGAGTAATAAGTATAGTAATTGTAGTTCTATCGATCGCATCTGCATAATATGCTTAATAATATGAGTTGGATTCATAATAATAAGAGTAATAAGTATAGTAATTGTGGTTCTATCGATCATTTAAGCATAATATGGCTAATAATATGAGTTAGGTTGATAATAGTAAGAGTAGTGAGTATAGTAATTGTCGTTCTATCGATCATATAAGCATAATATGGCTAATAATATGAGTTAGATTGATAATAGTAAGTGTAATAAGTATAGTAATTGTCGTTCTATCGATCATATATGCATAATATGACTAATAATATGAGTTAGATTGATAATAACAACAGTAATAAGTACATTAATTGTCGTTCTATCGATAATATAAGCATAATATGGCTAATAATATGAGTTAGGTTGATAATAATAAGAGTAATAAGTATAGTAAATGTCGTGCTATCGATCATATCTGCATAATATGGTTAATAATATGAGTTAGATTGATAATAATAATAGTAATAAGTATAGTAATTGTCGTTCTATCGATCATTTAAGCATAATATGGCTAATGATATGAGTTAAATTGATAATAATAACAGTAATAAGTACAGTAATTGTCGTTCTATCGATAATATAAGCATAATATGGCTAATAATATGAGTTAGATCGAAAATGATAAGAGTAATAAGTACAGTAATTGTCGTTCTATCGATCATATAAGCATAATATGGCTAATAATATGAGTAAGATTTATAATAATAATAGTAATATGTATAGTAATTGTCGTTCTATCGATCATTTAAGCATAATATGGCTAATAATATGAGTTAGATTGATAATAATAACAGTAATAAGTACAGTAATTGTCGTTCTATCGATAATATAAGCATAATATGGCTAATAATATGAGTTAGATCGATAATGATAAGAGTAATAAGTACAGTAATTGTCGTTCTATCGATCATATATGCATAATATGGCTAATAATATGAGTTAGATTGATAACTGTAAGTGTAATAAGTATAGTAATTGTCGTTCTATCGATCATATATGCATAATATGGCTAATAATATGAGTTAGATTGATAATAATAACAGTAATAAGTACAGTAATTGTCGTTCTATCGATCATTTAATCATAATATGGCTAGTAATATAAGTTAGATTGATAATAATAAGAGTAATAAGTATAGTAATTGTCGTTCTATCGATCATATAAGCATAATATGGTTAATAATATGAGTTAAATTGATAATGATAAGAGTAATAAGTACAGTAATTGTCGTTCTATCGATCATATATGCATAATATGGCTAATAATATGAGTTAGATTGATAATAGTAAGTGTAATAAGTATAGTAATTGTCGTTCTATCGATCATATATGCATAATATGGCTAATAATATGAGTTAGATTGATAATAATAACAGTAATAAGTACAGTAATTGTCGTTCTATCGATAATATAAGCATAATATGGCTAATAATATGAGTTAGATCAATAATGATAAGAGTAATAAGTATAGTAATTGTCGTTCTATCGATCATATAAGCATAATATGGCTGATAATATGAGTTAGATTGATAATAATAAGAGTAATAAGTATAGTAATTGTCGTTCTATCGATCATTTAATCATAATATGGCTAGTAATATAAGTTAGATTGATAATAATAAGAGTAATAAGTATAGTAATTGTCGTTCTATCGATCATATAAGCATAATATGGTTAATAATATGAGTTAGATTGATAATAATAAGAGTAATAAGTATAGTAATTGTCGTTCTATCGATCATATAAGCATAATATGGTTAATAATATGAGTTAGATTGATAATAATAAGAGTAATAAGTATAGTAATTGTCGTTCTATCGATCATATAAGCATAATATGGCTAATAATATGAGTAAGATTGATAATAATAATAGTAATAAGTATAGTAATTGTCGGTCTATCGATCATTTAATCATAATATGGCTAGTAATATAAGTTAGATTGATAATAATAAGAGTAATAAGTATAGTAATTGTCGTTCTATCGATCATATAAGCATAATATGGTTAATAATATGAGTTAGATTGATAATGATAAGAGTAATAAGTACAGTAATTGTCGTTCTATCGATCATATATGCATAATATGGCTAATAATATGAGTTAGATTGATAATAGTAAGTGTAATAAGTATAGTAATTGTCGTTCTATCGATCATATATGCATAATATGGCTAATAATATGAGTTAGATTGATAATAATAACAGTAATAAGTACAGTAATTGTCGTTCTATCGATAATATAAGCATAATATGGCTAATAATATGAGTTAGATCAATAATGATAAGCGTAATAAGTACAGTAATTGTCGTTCTATCGATCATATATGCATAATATGGCTAATAATATGAGTAAGATTGATAATAATAATAGTAATAAGTATAGTAATTGTCGTTCTATCGATCATTTAAGCATAATATGGCTAATAATATGCGTTAAATTGATAATAATAACAGTAATAAGTACAGTAATTGTCGTTCTATCAATAATATAAGCATAATATGGCTAATAATATGAGTTAGATCGATAATGATAAGAGTAATAAGTACAGTAATTGTCGTCCTATCGATCATATATGCATAATATGGCTAATAATATGAGTTAGATTGATAATAGTAAGAGTAATAAGTATAGTAATTGTCGTTCTATCGATCATATAAGCATAATATGGCTAATAATATGAGTTAGATTGATAATAGTAAGTGTAATAAGTATAGTAATTGTCGTTCTATCGATCATATATGCATAATATGGCTAATAATATGAGTTAGATTGATAATAATAACAGTAATAAGTAGAGCAATTGTCGTTCTATCGATAATATAAGCATAATATGTCTAATAATATGAGTTAGATTGATAATAATAAGAGTAGTGAGTATAGTAATTGTCGTTCTATCGATCATATAAGCATAATATGGCTAATAATATGAGTTAGATTGATAATAATAACAGTAATAAGTACAGTAATTGTCGTTCTATCGATAATGTAAGCATAATATGGCTAATAATATGAGTTAGATCGATAATGATAAGAGTAATAAGTACAGTAATTGTCGTTCTATCGATCATATATGCATAATATGGCTAATAATATGAGTTAGATTGATAATAGTAAGTGTAATAAGTATAGTAATTGTCGTTCTATCGATCACATATGCATAATATGGCTAATAATATGAGTTAGATTGATAATAATAACAGTAATAAGTACAGTAATTGTCGTTCTATCGATAATATAAGCATAATATGGCTAATAATATGAGTTAGATCGATAATAATAAGAGTAGTGAGTATAGTAATTGTCGTTCTATCGATCATATAAGCATAATATGGCTAATAATATGAGATAGATTGATAATAATAAGAGTAATAAGTATAGTAATTGTCGTTCTATCGATTATTTAAGCATAATATGGCTGGTAATATGAGTTAGATTGATAATAATAAGAGTAATAAGTATAGTAATTGTCGTTCTATCGATCATATAAGCATAATATAGCTGATAATATGAGTTAGATTGATAATAATAAGAGTAATAAGTATAGTAATTGTCGTTCTATCGATCATTTAATCATAATATGGCTAGTAATATAAGTTAGGTTGATAATAGTAAGAGTAGTGAGTATAGTAATTGTCGTTCTATCGATCATATAAGCATAATATGGCTAATAATATGAGTTAGATTGATAATAGTAAGTGTAATAAGTATAGTAATTGTCGTTCTATCGATCATATATGCATAATATGACTAATAATATGAGTTAGATTGATAATAACAACAGTAATAAGTACATTAATTGTCGTTCTATCGATCATATAAGCATAATATGGCTAATAATATGAGTGAGATTGATAATAATAAGAGTAATAAGTATAGTAATTGTCGTTCTATCGATCATTTAAGCATAATATGGCTAGTAATATGAGTTAGATTGATAATAATAAGAGTAATAAGTATAGTAATTGTCGTTCTATCGATAATATAAGCATAATATGGCTAATAATATGAGTTAGATCAATAATGATAAGCGTAATAACAGTAATTGTCGTTCTATCGATCATATATGCATAATATGGCTAATAATATGAGTTAGATTGATAATAATAAGAGTAATAAGTATAGTAATTGTCGTTCTATCGATCATTTAAGCATAATACGGCTAATAATATGAGTTAGATTGATAATAATAAGAGTAATAAGTATAGTAATTGTAGTTCTATCGATCGTATCTGCATAATATGCTTAATAATATGAGTTAGATTCATAGTAGTAAGAGTAATAAGTATAGTAATTGTCGTTCTATCGATCATTTAATCATAATATGGCTAGTAATATAAGTTAGATTGATAATAATAAGAGTAATAAGTATAGTAATTGTCGTTCTATCGATCATATAAGCATAATATGGTTAATAATATGAGTTAGATTGATAATAATAAGAGTAATAAGTATAGTAATTGTCGTTCTATCGATCATATAAGCATAATATGGTTAATAATATGAGTTAGATTGATAATAATAAGAGTAATAAGTATAGTAATTGTCGTTCTATCGATCATATAAGCATAATATGGCTAATAATATGAGTGAGATTGATAATAATAAGAGTAATAAGTATAGTAATTGTCATTCTATCGATCATTTAAGCATAATATGGCTAGTAATATGAGTTAGATTGATAATAATAAGAGTAATAAGTATAGTAATTGTCGTTCTATCGATCATAAAAGCATAATATGGTTAATAATATGAGTTAGATTGATAATAATAAGAGTAATAAGTATAGTAATTGTCGTTCTATCGATCATATAAGCATAATATGGCTAATAATATGAGTTAGATCGATAATGATAAGAGTAATAAGTACAGTAATTGTCGTTCTATCGATCATATAAGCATAATATGGCTAATAATATGAGTTAGATTGATAATAATAAGAGTAATGAGTATAGTAATTGTAGTTCTATCGATCATATCTGCATAATATGGTTAATAATATGAGTTAGATTCATAATAATAAGAGTAATAAGTATAGTAATTGTCGTTCTATCGATCATTTAAGCATAATATGGGTAATACTATGAGTTAGGTTGATAAAAATAAGAATAATAAGTATAGTAATTGTCGTTCTGTCGATGATATAAGCATAATATGGCTAATAATATGAGTTAGATTGATAATAATAAGAGTAATAAGTATAGTAATTGTCGTTCTATCGATCATTTAAGCATAATACGGCTAATAATATGAGTTAGATTGATAATAATAAGAGTAATAAGTATAGTAATTGTAGTTCTATCGATCGTATCTGCATAATATGCTTAATAATATGAGTTGGATTCATAATAATAAGAGTAATAAGTATAGTAATTGTGGTTCTATCGATCATTTAAGCATAATATGGCTAATAATATGAGTTAGGTTGATAATAGTAAGAGTAGTGAGTATAGTAATTGTCGTTCTATCGATCATATAAGCATAATATGGCTAATAATATGAGTTAGATTGATAATAGTAAGTGTAATAAGTATAGTAATTGTCGTTCTATCGATCATATATGCATAATATGACTAATAATATGAGTTAGATTGATAATAACAACAGTAATAAGTACATTAATTGTCGTTCTATCGATAATATAAGCATAATATGGCTAATAATATGAGTTAGGTTGATAATAATAAGAGTAATAAGTATAGTAAATGTCGTGCTATCGATCATATCTGCATAATATGGTTAATAATATGAGTTAGATTGATAATAATAATAGTAATAAGTATAGTAATTGTCGTTCTATCGATCATTTAAGCATAATATGGCTAATGATATGAGTTAAATTGATAATAATAACAGTAATAAGTACAGTAATTGTCGTTCTATCGATAATATAAGCATAATATGGCTAATAATATGAGTTAGATCGAAAATGATAAGAGTAATAAGTACAGTAATTGTCGTTCTATCGATCATATAAGCATAATATGGCTAATAATATGAGTAAGATTTATAATAATAATAGTAATATGTATAGTAATTGTCGTTCTATCGATCATTTAAGCATAATATGGCTAATAATATGAGTTAGATTGATAATAATAACAGTAATAAGTACAGTAATTGTCGTTCTATCGATAATATAAGCATAATATGGCTAATAATATGAGTTAGATCGATAATGATAAGAGTAATAAGTACAGTAATTGTCGTTCTATCGATCATATATGCATAATATGGCTAATAATATGAGTTAGATTGATAACTGTAAGTGTAATAAGTATAGTAATTGTCGTTCTATCGATCATATATGCATAATATGGCTAATAATATGAGTTAGATTGATAATAATAACAGTAATAAGTACAGTAATTGTCGTTCTATCGATCATTTAATCATAATATGGCTAGTAATATAAGTTAGATTGATAATAATAAGAGTAATAAGTATAGTAATTGTCGTTCTATCGATCATATAAGCATAATATGGTTAATAATATGAGTTAAATTGATAATGATAAGAGTAATAAGTACAGTAATTGTCGTTCTATCGATCATATATGCATAATATGGCTAATAATATGAGTTAGATTGATAATAGTAAGTGTAATAAGTATAGTAATTGTCGTTCTATCGATCATATATGCATAATATGGCTAATAATATGAGTTAGATTGATAATAATAACAGTAATAAGTACAGTAATTGTCGTTCTATCGATAATATAAGCATAATATGGCTAATAATATGAGTTAGATCAATAATGATAAGCGTAATAAGTACAGTAATTGTCGTTCTGTCGATGATATAAGCATAATATGGCTAATAATATGAGTTAGATTGATAATAATAAGAGTAATAAGTATAGTAATTGTCGTTCTATCGATCATTTAAGCATAATACGGCTAATAATATGAGTTAGATTGATAATAATAAGAGTAATAAGTATAGTAATTGTCGTTCTATCGATCATTTAAGCATAATATGGCTGGTAATATGAGTTAGATTGATAATAATAAGAGTAATAAGTATAGTAATTGTCGTTCTATCGATCATATAAGCATAATATGGCTAATAATATGAGATAGATTGATAATAATAAGAGTAATAAGTATAGTAATTGTCGTTCTATCGATCATTTAAGCATAATATGGCTGGTAATATGAGTTAGATTGATAATAATAAGAGTAATAAGTATAGTAATTGTCGTTCTATCGATCATATAAGCATAATATGGCTGATAATATGAGTTAGATTGATAATAATAAGAGTAATAAGTATAGTAATTGTCGTTCTATCGATCATTTAATCATAATATGGCTAGTAATATAAGTTAGATTGATAATAATAAGAGTAATAAGTATAGTAATTGTCGTTCTATCGATCATATAAGCATAATATGGTTAATAATATGAGTTAGATTGATAATAATAAGAGTAATAAGTATAGTAATTGTCGTTCTATCGATCATATAAGCATAATATGGTTAATAATATGAGTTAGATTGATAATAATAAGAGTAATAAGTATAGTAATTGTCGTTCTATCGATCATATAAGCATAATATGGCTAATAATATGAGTAAGATTGATAATAATAATAGTAATAAGTATAGTAATTGTCGGTCTATCGATCATTTAATCATAATATGGCTAGTAATATAAGTTAGATTGATAATAATAAGAGTAATAAGTATAGTAATTGTCGTTCTATCGATCATATAAGCATAATATGGTTAATAATATGAGTTAGATTGATAATGATAAGAGTAATAAGTACAGTAATTGTCGTTCTATCGATCATATATGCATAATATGGCTAATAATATGAGTTAGATTGATAATAGTAAGTGTAATAAGTATAGTAATTGTCGTTCTATCGATCATATATGCATAATATGGCTAATAATATGAGTTAGATTGATAATAATAACAGTAATAAGTACAGTAATTGTCGTTCTATCGATAATATAAGCATAATATGGCTAATAATATGAGTTAGATTGATAATAATAAGAGTAATAAGTATAGTAATTGTCGTTCTATCGATCATATAAGCATAATATGGCTAATAATATGAGTTAGATTGATAATAATAACAGTAATAAGTATAGTAATTGTCGTTCTATCGATAATATAAGCATAATATGGCTAATAATATGAGTTAGATTGATAATAATAAGAGTAATAAGTACAGTAATTGTCGTTCTATCGATCATATAAGCATAATATGGCTAATAATATGAGTTAGATTGATAATAATAAGAGTAATAAGTATAGTAATTGTCGTTCTATCGATCATATATGCATAATATGGCTAATAATATGAGTTAGATTGATAATAATAAAGTAATAAGTATAGTAATTGTCGTTCTATCGATCATATAAGCATAATATGGCTAATAATATGAGTTAGATTGATAATAGTAAGAGTAGTGAGTATAGTAATTGTCGTTC